>NC_086042.1:4904821-5193276 GCF_947568885.1 Cydia strobilella
TCTTAAAACTTAAATACCCGATGTAGTAAGACGTAAGTCATGAAAGTATTTCAAATTATCATTGAAGATGAGAGACAAGCATCAAAAATGGTTCATAGGTTAAAACATATTATTTTATTGTATGTTCAAAAAATATAGCCTGATTTAATGCGTTAGATAGCACAAGGTGTCGCAGAAAGTAAACCGGGATTGGAACCTCAGGTGGCATGAGCTTTCTTTGCCAAAAATGTGGGAGAACGTGCCGCTCACGCATCGGCCTCCACAGTCACCAAACCCGTTGTCTAAACAGCAATGCAAATCGTCTGCAACAGACGCAAAGGCCTGTGCTGATAAAATATATTATAATCTTCTTATATAATCACAACGTCGATACTTATAGTTATATACCTATAAATTATATAGATGACAATCGTGTAAAACAACAAGATAGGAGCCAACAAGTTATATTTAAATCAGTAATAAAAATGTGCGTCAGTAATAGTATCACAAAGAGCTACGTAATGCGCTCATAACACATATTATTATCCTAATTCAAGAACGCATTAAAATTTTACACATCGCTATTAAAATACGTTATGGACGGGTATAATTTGCAACTTTAGGTACACCCTAACCGGTGGTTTGACAGTTTTTTAGTCAAAATCCAGTTAACATACCTACTTGTAAACGGATTAAGTTGTCGGAACCGAGTAGGGCACAAGTACTCTGTACTTTTTAAAAACTCAGTGGTTATGCTCATGAAGAAAAGTCACAATATCGTCTTCAATAGTTATAACTGTGGCTTTGCAGCCACTGGTTCTGTGTTTGACGCAACGCCATCGCACTCGGGGCCCTTTGCTGCCAATCCATTTGTTATACCGGTGTGGCCCAATCAGTATAACCGGCTTGCCGTATCGAGATTTTCCAAACACAACCTGCTGATCTGAGAACAATCACTTATTTTATTTTGACCTTGTAACAAAGATTTTATGTACCCTTACGTCTAAATCGTAATTTAATACATACAAAACACAGCGCGTCGTGCATCATTACAACTATATTTCTGATAAGCCGTGAGCAAAAGGATAGTTAGTAGGTACCTAATTTAGAAGCTACAGTTAAATTAAAGATTTACAGTTTCGCACATCATTCACAACATTAAAAAAAACCGGCCAAGTGCGAGTCGGTCTTGCGTTCCAAGGGTTCCGTACATTACACAATTTAAACAATGTATTTTTTATGTGAAACGTGAGTTAAATATCTTTAAAAAACCCGTAGTGGTCGGATCAAAAACTAAGTAATTAAGCCCGACGCACGCTTGACTGCACTTTTCTAATAGGTTTTCCTGTAATCTATAGTGAAGATCTATTTTGTGTATCTATAGAGGGGGGAATGGTCATTTTTAGTAGTAGTAGTAGTAGTAGTAGTAGTAGTAGTAGTAAATCACTTTATTGTACAAAACAAAAATTGTTAACATGAAATTCATATAAATTTAGGCATTCATTCATTATTTCGTTATTTCATTTTTTGCCTATTTTCTTGAATGACTTCTAAATTGTTTATCCTAAAATTATAAAAAATATATATTTGAGATTCTCACAATGAGCTCTTTCATTTGATATGTAACACGATATAGTTTGAAAAACTTAATTTTTTAATTTTCACATTTACCCCCAAAAGTGGCCCCCATGTTTAAAATTCATTTGTTTACGTTACATGTTCGTCTTTGGGTCACAAATTTACATATGTATACCAAATTTCAACTTAATTAGTCCAGTAGTTTTGGAGAAAATAGGCTGTGACAGACGGACAGACAGACAGACAGACGCACGAGTGATCCTATAAGGGTTCCGTTTTTTCCTCTTGAGGTAGGAACCCTAAAAGTAGCTTAGTTCTTAACTTAGTCTAGTTTTACTATAAATATTTAATTTATCTACTTAACAATTAACTGAGTATAACAAAAATTAGTCGCTCACAGCAAAATCAACCACGAAGTGGTCTTACAAACCATGCAATCACGAATTAGTGCAAATAACAAATAACTCTTGAAAAGTAATAAAAATTATTAAACTTACTAGTAGCGAAAGGTCAATAGATTGAAACCAAATAAATGTGCATATTCATTAGTTAATTTATTATCATCAGCGATATCAAAAAAAAATCTAAATCCTAATGGTTATGTTCATGACAGAAGGCCACAATGACATTTTCACACGTGATAGCGCCAGCCTTGCAGCTCTTCAGACTAGACTTCACGCACAGCCATCGCGTGCGGGGACCGCTGCTTCCAGGCCGTATATTGTACCGGTGACCCCCCACCAGCATTACTGGTTTACCGTGCCGAGACAAAGTAAAAACTGGATCTGAAGACAATTAATACAATTCAAATCACGAGTAAAATGCTGAACTTATTCATTTCCCTAAGGACTCCAAGGAGGCTCATCTATAATTAACGCAAGTAATTTATAACTCATTTTTGTTAAACTAAAACCTACTTATTTATTTATCGTAAGCACTTACATTTATTATTTGTTACAGCAATTACAGTTAGAAGATGTTGATTCTATTCCTCGCCAGTCTGCCAGCGACCAACAACGTAAAGACACGTTCGAAACGTTAGAACAAGTAATAAAACTAAGTGCACGCGATAAATCGTGTTAGCAAATTTGTATAATTTGCAATTGTAGGAAAAACAATATGAAACTAAGAACATTCACGTAATATAGGAAAAATAAAACGAAACTAAACTCAGAACATTTAAAAATAATAGTTATTTGTTATACAAGGGTGCAAAGTTGTATTTTACCCGCGAGTGTTTCAACACACGAGAAGTAAAATACATTTGCACCCGTGTGTAACACAAAACTTTTCCCCTCACTATAGCGAGGAAAGTGCAACATCCACAGGCGTTAGATCATAGGTATTCATCACTTTAATCACTAATTTTTTTACGATTATACGATATTATAACAGAAAACTCTGGAAGTTGTGTATTTTTGAGTCGGCGAGAAAAAGTTGTTGACAATGTTGACATTTCTGACGATGCGTTTTGAAATTGCATCGACTCAACTTGTGCGTTCAGAATTACATTCAAGATAATTTAAGAAATTTTTTATTAAATTCTCAAACCATTTATTTAATGATAATTAATATTGAACGAACCGTTATTATGAGCGTTTTACGTTTTGTTATCTGTCAAAAGCTACTTAAACACGCTCCATCCAAGGATAAAAGGACTAGTTGATAAAATGCGTTTTTCCCCACTTGTTTTAAAGGATAAAAGACGGCTTTCTAACCTAGTGAGGGGAAAAATATATGTTTCTTATTTTTTCATGTCTCATCATCACATTTCCAGCTTATTAAACTCAGTGGGTATGCTCGTCACGAACCGATACAACGATATTATTAGCCGTAAAGACAATTGCCTTACAACCAGCCACGCCTGAAGACTTCTTGACACACAACCACTTCACGAGAGGACCTTTACTGCCAACCCATTGATTGTACCGGTGTTTGCCCAACAGCATTACCGGTCTTCCACGCTTTGATGTTGTAAATACTGGATCATCTGACAATGAAAAAAGTTAAAAATACTTCTTAAAGCATGAATTCAAAATCATTGTCCACTAAATATGTAAGCAAATATAAACTGGACCTGCATGATTGGTCCCGATTCAGTTATTTTTTTAACAATGTACTTAATAGAATAACTTAAGTATTAGAAACTAACTCACCATCTTCCTATTTTCGTGCTGGCATTTTACCAATAATAGGTACGTATATAAACGAAATAGCGTAATTTTGACAAATTAAGGGTCCGCAAGTCCGCATATCAAATATACGGGATTTAATCAGCGACTTCTAGTTTAAAAGCCACGCGTAAGTTGCGTACGAAAAAGTACTTATTAACTTAAAATGAGCGTAGTTGGGTCATTTTAGGGTTCCGTACCCAAAGGGTAAAAACGGGACCCTATTACTAAGACTTCGCTGTCCGTCCGTCCGCCTGTCACCAGGCTATATCTCATGAACCGTGATAGCTAGTGACAGTTGAAATTTTCACAGATGATGTATTTCTGTTGCCGCTATAACAACAAATACTAAAAACAGAATAAAATAAATATTTAAACTGGGGCTCTCATACAACAAACGTGATTTTTTTGTCGTTTTTTGCGTAATGGAACCCTTCGTGCGCGAGTCCGATTCGCAATTTGCCGGTTTTTATTTATTTTTTTATAATTTTTTAATTTTTCTCAGATATTGATTAAATTTGGTGGATATACAGAGTTCCTTATTCTGTACAACACAAGCGCAATTTCACTGTATGTCCTACAAAATCTTCCACTGAATTACGAAAAACGTATGGACTTTTCCGTAACTCAATAGGAATTGTCATAAAAAAAAATGTCCCAAATTTGGATTTCGTGTTTATTTTTAAACCTACCAATGGACCTTTTTAAACCTTCCAATTTTTGTCAAAATCTGTCTAAAAAATAAAATGGCCCAGTTAATTGATTGGCTGTCAAGAAAGAACTTTTTATTCAATATTGATTAATAATTATACAATTTGAATTTGACCATTTCCTTTCAATGATTATGGTCATGACGGAAAGCCACAATAACATCCTCACAGGTGATAACCACGGCCTTGCATGCGACGTTACCAGACGACTTGACACACAGCCATCGCGCTCGGGGACCTTTGCTGCCAATCCATTTGTTATACCGGTAGCCCCCCACCAGCATTACCGGTCTGCCGCGCTGGGATGAAGTAAATACTGGCTGATCTGATGACAAGCATTGTGTTTTATAGATCATTAGGTTTAGTATAAATTTAAAACGACTTGATTGTTTTACGCCAACAGAAACACATACCAACTCAATTCAAGTTACACCAACTTTATTACACACCTCAATTTTAGTTAATTTACTACATATTTTCACTGCTTTTGTGTCTGTTCGCTGATCCAATTCAATGAAAAATGATCACGATGAAAAGCCATAATGTCAACCTCACAAATTTCAGCTTACGTCAATGATTATGTCCATGACGGAAAGCCACAATGACATCTTCACAAGTGATGACGACTGCCTTACAGTTATTACTCCTATTCTTGACGCACAGCCACCTTGCGCGAGGACCTTTGGTGCGTGACCATTTATTGTAACGGTAACCCCCCACCAACAATACTGGTTTACCTTGTCGGGATAAAGTATATTCTGGCTGATCTGATAACAATAAAAACACATGAAACGTAAAATGTAAACTTCATTTCACGATGTAAGCATGCATGCATTGTAATTACTGGCCATTAAAATTTAGTTATATTAAGAAAATGTAAGTCAATACGTAAATATTGTTTAGAGCATGACAATAAAAAACCAATTCAGAAGCAAATTTAGTAACAGCCGGCCTTATAGCCTATGTATAAAATTGATTCCTTTTTCGAACATTTGTTTTAATTCTAATTTTTTTATCAAATTTTTCTAGGGCATTATTTCTGCTTCCCTTTCAGCTTACGTCAATGATTATGTTCATGACGGAAAGCCACAATGACATCCTCACAAGTGATGACGACTGCCTTACAGCTATTACTCCTATACTTGACACACAGCCACCGTGCGCGAGGACCTTTACTGCCCGACCATTTATTGTACCGGTAACCACCCACCAGCAATACAGGTTTCCCAAATCGTGATGTTGTAAATTCTGGTTGATCTGATAACAATAAATACATATCAAACGAAATACAATTTAAGCTTCCTTTTACTTTTGTACGGCATGCATTATTAATGGCTGTTCACTGTTCGACTAGAAATTGATTCTATCTATACTCGTATTATATCTAGAATTTAAACAAGTAAATACTGTTAATATCAATAGCACCACAAATGAAGTCAATTTAAAAAAGATTTACAGTTAAAAATCAGTCATTTACAGCTGATCTTATCGCTATAAGAATGTAGAGAATGGTACGTTTTTTTCTAAATGTTGTTTTAAAATTTAGTCAATAGTTAAATACTGTAAATAGTTAAATCAAAAACAATAAATAAATATACATTACAATTTTTTTTAATTCAATCATTCTCTTATTTTGTAAGGTATGCATTTTAATGGCGGTTCTCTGATAGACTAGAAATTGAATTTTAAGTAAACATTTTTTATTAAATTTATAGCATCATAAATAAAAATACCAATTCAGGAAAAGAATTACAATGTAAACTATGAAATTGAAGTCGGTTAAAAAAGTAAGCAACAGCCGGTCTCATTGCTAGGAGAATGAAAAGAATGGTACGTTTACTCGAACTTTTGTTTAATTATAGTTTCATAGACATTTTTCCAGTTTTCCTTTCAGCTTATTAATTCATGATTATGTTCATGATGGTAAGCCACAATTACATTTTGACAGGTGATAACGACCGCCCTGCAGCTCTTGTAGCTGTACTTGACACACAGCCAGCGTACGCGAGGTCCTTTGCTTTTTGAACATTTGTTGTACCGGTGACCTCCCAAGACCAACATAACTGGCTTTCCAAATCGAGATGTAGTAAATACTGGCTGATCTGAAAAAATACGTTTCGAGGGATTAATAATATAAGCTCCCTCTCACTTTTTAAAATATGCTATTTAATTACTATTGAGCTGGCAAACTAGAAATTTATTTATATCTAGATATCTACGTTTCTTCGGTCGTTCATTTTAACTATAATTTCACAATGCCAGTCATTGTCCCGATAAATTTATTATAACCTTGTCGATTCCAATGACGGATATATGCGCACCATAGGTCCAACGCCGAAGACGGATTAATCCGCCACAGACCACAGAGCAACATAGAGCAACATAGAGAAGTTCAATTTCAGTTTTAACACTTCGGTGACGTGACGTCCGAGTGACAGCTTTTGTGTTAGACACGGTGTCGAAAAGGTTTAGAATGTTTGTTCAGTCTTAGAGTAGTTTACTGAATAGGCTGTCGATGGAAGAAATAACCCACTCTTTATTTATGAAGGTATTTTGTCAGTACTGAACATTAAAATATTACTTTTCTCGGTTATTACCACTGGGGACCAGTGAGGAAAAAATTCTCAGTTGTTATCACTGGGAACAAACGTGACACAAATTCTTAGTTGTTAACCACTGATAACAACTTGGTGGTAACTAGTGGGATTAGCCCATTCATTCTGTTTCCTTTCAGCTTATTAATTATGATTATGTTCATAACGGAAAGCCACAATGCCATCTTTGTAGGTATTGACAACTGCTCTGCAGCTGATGCTGCTACACTTGACACACTGCCACCGCGCACCAAAAAAAATTGTCCCAAATTTGGATTTCGTGTTTATTTTTAAACCTACCAATGGAGCTTTTTAAACTTACCAATTTTTATCAAAATCTGACTAAAAAATTAAATCGACTAAAAAATAAAATGGCCCAGTTAATTGATTGGCTGTCAATACAATTTGAATTTGGCCATTTCCGTTCAATGATCATGGTCATGACGGAAAGCCACAATAACATCCTCACACGTGATAACCACGGCCTTGCACGCGACGTTACCAGACGACTTGACACACAGCCATCGCGCTCGGGGACCTTTACTGCCACTCCATTTATTATACCGATGACCCCCTACCAGCATTACCGGTCTTCCGCGACAGGATGTAGTGAAAAATGGCAGATCTAATAACAATAAATATAAATATTAGTAGAATAAAAACACCGCCTGGCTATAAATTAACCTGTAGGTATAATTGACCTTTACCTCTGGCCCTGCTGTCGTAGTCACGCACCTTCAGATTCTGGTCAGACTGTAATAAGAAAAGCGTATTTTTTCTTCCATCTCTTTATTTAAAAATAATTTCGCAACACGTTATTTTTATCTATGTTCTTCTTTTTTTATTCTGATGGCAAATTTAAATTAATGATTATGTTCATAACGGAAAGCCACAATAACATCCTCACAGGTGATAGCCACAGCTTTGCATGAATTGCTAGATGATTTGACACAGGACCAGCGCGCACGTGGACCTTTGCTGCCAACCCATTTATTATACCGGTAACCCCTCACCAGCAATACCGGTTTGCCACGCCGGGATGAAGTAAATACTGGCTTATCTGATGGCAAAATAACAAAATATTTTTTATATGATTTTTTTAAACCATTTAGCATACCTAATTTGGAATGAGGCTTATTAAGGTACAGCCGAAGGCAAAAATATCGATCCAGACAAATGGCTCAAAAATATGTGATCACGACTTTATTCGCTAAGGTGTAAGAGCCTACATATATTTTTGAACCTTTATTCAATAAACAATGGTTATATATTATAACATATTTATAACGGATTTCTCTCGTAATATAGATTTAAATTAGCTCGACACATTTCTATTCGGTGCCTGCAACAAAAGCCCGAAACATGTCGAGCGGAATTCTTCAAAATGCATCGTATATTTTATTTTTATTTTCTTACCCCGACCAGAACTTATGATAGGTAAACTTAATGGTTATGTTCGTAGCGAAAAGCCAGGATCATGTAATTGTAGGTAGTAACGGCGGCCTTACAATTCTCCGTTGTTTTTACGCACACAAAGCCAGCGCGCGCGATGGCCTCTGCTCCTGATCCATTTGTTGTATTAAAAAAAAATCCATTTGTTGTATACCGGTACCGCCCCACGAGCATCACCGGTCGCCCGAACCGGAAGATTATAAATAAATACTGGTACATCTGATGACAATAATTACTCGATAGGACGTATTTTGATAATAAAAATTAATTTCAAAATTTTTTTCAATGATTGTGTTCATGCCGGAAAGCAAACACGTTTTCCTCGTAAGTGATAACAGTAGCCTTGCATGCCTTGCTCCTGTTCTTCACGCATAGCCAGCGAACGCGCGGGCCTCTGCATCCTCGGGCAGCCTCCTTGAAGTACCGGTAGCATCCCAGTATCATCACCGGGTTTCCGTACCGTGACACGGTGAATATGGGCAGACCTGGTGAACAGAGAGGGACAGCATGAAAATGAAAAAAATAATGTGAAGCAATATTTACCGATTGCATTCCCTTAATCATTACATATTAGTATAAAACAAAGTCGCTTTCCGCTGTCTGTAGGTAGGTATGTCTGTTTTAAAGATCTAAGCAAACATAGGGACAGCCCTATGTATGCTTAGATCTTTAAAACTACGCAACGGATTTTGATGCGGTTTTTTTTAATAGATAGTGATTCAAGATTAAGGTTTATATGTATAATTTGTAAAGGTTTTGTGTAAATTTGTGAAGCCGGGGCGGGTCGCTAGTTTTATTTATAGATTGTATTTTTATGTACAAAATCTTACCAATTTGCATTCATTTCCTAAGTAGTAGAACTCATGATAGAAGTAAGAATTAAAGATAATAATTTGTTACTGAATCGCGTTTAATAGCCAATTTCTACAAGTACCTATAGTTTTTTTAAATAATTTAAATCGTATTTTTCATAAATCGCAACAACCTATTTTTTTTCAAGCATGAACGAAGATCAATGATTATGTTCGTTATTGGCTTTCACAATTTTATTCTCCCTCGTCATCAAAGTTGCTCTGCATCCGTAATGGCGGCAAAGCCACCGCACACGCGGCTCTTTGCTGCACGTTAACCGGTTGAACCGGTAGTCGCCGAGTAACATCACTGGTCTACCTCGTTGCGACGTTGTGAACTTTGGCTCAGGCAGATCTTTAAAACTACGCAACGGGTTTTGATGCGGTTTTTTTTAATAGATAGTGATTCAAGATTAAGGTATATATGTATAATTTGTAAAGGTTTTGTGTAAATTAGTGAAGCCGGGGCGGGTCGCTAGTTTTATTTATAGATTATATTTTTATGTACAAAATCTTACCAATTTGCATTCATTTCCTAAGTAGTAGAACTCATGATAGAAGTAAGAATTAAAGATAATAATTTGTTACTGAATCGCGTTTAATAGCCAATTTCTACAAGTACCTATAGTTTTTTTAAATAATTTAAATCGTATTTTTCATAAATCGCAACAACCTATTTTTTTTCAAGCATGAACGAAGATCAATGATTATGTTCGTTATTGGCTTTCCAAATTTTATTCTCCCTCGTCATCAAAGTTGCTCTGCATCCGTAATGGCGGCAAAGCCACCGCACACGCGGCTCTTTGCTGCACGTTAACCGGTTGAACCGGTAGTCGCCGAGTAACATCACTGGTCTACCTCGTTGTGACGTTGTGAACTTTGGCTCAGGCAGATCCGATTTAGACTTTGTTGTACGTTGGTCATTTTTTTTCTGCAATTTTTTTCGCATCTACAAATTCCCAAGTACCTATATAAAGTAAAAATGTTAATCAAAATTTATAACTTCATACTTTGTAAGTAAATCCTTAAATTAATCGCACTAGTTAAAATAAGTGTTTTAATTAATTCCTTTATTCTTAACACACATTAATTATTCTATACAATGGTTATGCTTATTTAAGTGATCCAGTATGTATTTTTCCTCGGTTATGACTAGCACGGCCTTCCTTATATACTATCTCCAATACATCTTAGGCCCCCTTCTTCTATTTCGGTTTGATCGGCACAGCGTATTCCAGCCAAGTCCTTAATGGTTCTGCTTCAGTATGACTTTCCACGGTGATGACTCTAGCACGGCATTCCTTGTGTACCTTTCCGCATATCCACAAAATTTTAGGCCGACTACTTCTACTTCGGTTGGACCAGTACAGCACGTCACAGCCAAGCCCTCAATGGTTGTGCTCATTCAAGTGTTTCAGTATGATTTTATCCACGGTAATGACTCTAGCACGGCATCCCTTGTGTACCTTTCCGCATATCCACGATATTTTGGGTCCCCTGCTACCACTCCATCGGTTGAAACGGTAAGGCCCGATCTGGATAACGGGGTTCCCAAAACGAGACATTGTGAATATTGCATCTGAAATTGTAATGTATTTTATAATAAGAATCCCATATTAATAGATAAGTAACAACGCAATTCGAGAAAAACACAGCCAAACAGCTTAACTAGTATATAACTGCATCACAATAAAACAATAGGTTACCTAAGAGCTAGGTAATATCAATCGGTTTACGTGTAGGATACCTAAATATACCTACACACCAATGATTTATATACTCGTACCTTATTGATCTCCCGTAGAACTGAGATGGATACAAAGTGTATAATGTAAATCAATATTGTAAACATTATAAAGGCCAAGGGAAAATACGATGTGTAGGTATGTTTCTTAAGGGGCCCACTGATTATCAGTCCGCCGGACGATATCAGCCTGTCAGTTAGAACAAAAATTTGACAGTTTTCATATTATATTTCATAGAAAATATTCTGTTCAATGGTTCCTTGCAAGGCATCCTTGATTCCACTTCACACACGACAAGGACACTTTGAGCCCGTGTGCTAGGTAGAGTTTTCTGTTCAGTGGTTATGATCATGCAAGCTCCTGACGATAACTTCATCTATAGTGACCAGCCTAGCGCGGCAAGCTTGGTTCCGCCTCACACAGGACCAAGACACCTTGGGGCCGCGGCTGCCGCTCCAGCGGTTGAATCGGTACTGGCCTATTTGTATCGCCGTACTGCCGGACCGAGTCTGCATGAATATCGCTTCTGGAATTAAACATAATTTATGAACTATAGAAATAAATTCTTGGTGGCAGGTTGAATTCAGAGCCATGAGAAGGATTCCAGAACAGTACTCGAATATTCTAGTACGGAATCTTGAACGTAGATAGGAAGTCAATGAAAAATAAATAGGTACATTTGTGACATAGATCACATAGAAAGGTTTAACACATTCACTGTCAGCGACCCACCAGGCAGGTCCTCTGTTAGTAGGCGCTTTTCGCTACATACGGTTTTCCCGTGTTGTCGGCTACGTTCGTAGCGCGAAGCTCGCGTTGGTACTGAATGTAGGTTAAAATGTCACGGCGGATATTACGTTATGCGTCTGGAATAATACGGTGGCTGTATCGTGGATTCCACTCCAGTAAATAGATGTTTCACGCTGATTGCGTTGTTCGCATGAATTACTTAGAGGATAAAACTATGAAAACGGATTATATCGCGTATATTGAATTTATAATTCATCCCGACGTTCACCCGTTGACCACGAACGCTGTAAAGAGTTCGAAACGTCGGGATGAATTATAAATTCAATATACGCGATATAATCCGTTTTCATAGTTTTATTTCATGAGTAACTATCGCGGTAACCGAAGACAATATTACTTAGAGGATAATTAATAAAGTAAATAAATCGATGGTTTTAATTACTACTGAATGATTGAGATAATATTTATCTCCTCCTGAACGTGTTGGGGAACATAGTCAGTTAATAATGAGAGAATTTTGGTGTGCTTTTAGAGGGGAATTTTCCCAATCCTTTTGTCATTGGTTCTAAGATCCGAAACCATCAAACACGGTTTGGAGTACTCGGGGCGGGTACAAAAATACTTACCGCGACGAGTGTTCAACCACAGACACATGGGAGCCCGTAACTAAAAACTAATAATGGTAGGGACTTAATTTTATACGTAGGTAGCATGATGATATCTCTTGAATGTTTGAAAAATAAGCGACCTGATCATCGGCTATAAAAAATGGAAAATAGAAACTTATTTTGTAAGAGGGCAAGAAATAGAGAACAAAACAATTACCTACAAGCATGGCACACAAAACACTAAAATGCAGATTTCCTTATAACATTGAAGTCGGTTTTCTGCACTACAAGGTTTTTCTTTTGTATAATAAAGGTAAAATAAGCAAAATAGTACATATTGAAATATGTACTATTTTGCTTATTTTGCTTTTAAAATTTCCCATCTGTACGATATAGTAACAAAAACAAAATTCAAGCACTCAACGTTTAATTAAGATCTATTTATTCACTACTAAAAAGTTTGCCACCACTTAAATATAACAATTAATTGTTTTGACACATTTTTGACTAGAAATCTGGTGTTGCCAGGTATTTTCGATTCTATTTATTTTATTTCTAGACTTTCTTGTCGGACTATACCTACACTGCAAAACATCACACAAGATTTTCAAGATGCTTGTCCATACACCTGGGCGCCCGATCCTGATTTTAATTTCGTGTTCTGACACTGGATTTCATCTCTCAGCTGTCAAAAAGAAACATTTCTGGCTCGAGGTCTATAATAGTTATTTGTTTTACAAGGGGGCAAAGTTGTTGTTTAACCTCTCGTGCTAATATTGATACCCGAGCAACCAAATGACTCCAAAATTTAACCACGTCTAACTGTGAAATATCAAACAAAATCAAAGCAAAATCGATTCAAAATGAATGTTATTCAATATTTATCATTCAAAATCATCATTTAAAAGTCAATTCTACCAGCAAGCATAAGAAAACAACTCAAAATTTGCATTGGATTACTTTGCCTCGCATGTGAATAAAATGCAAGTTTCTTATCAGTTCTTGAACAATCAAGAGAGCCTTTACCAGCTGGTGTGGTGAAAATTCATTTTTACAATTAGCTACAAGGTAAGGTTTTACAATACCGTTTCTGCTCTTAAGAATTGTTTAAAAAATCTTGGGTATCGAAAACTTAATATATAATTGAGAACTGTTAGATAAATAGTAGCTCCTAGCCATAAACCAAATAAATAGAATTTGCCAATGCAAGTTAAGTATTATTAAAGATAATGAAAAAAAACCTACGTTAAAAAAAACACTATGTGACGTCTTAGGTACAGGACATACTCGTAGTTCAACTCAATTGACTTCATTCAATTCAACAGACTTAGTGCCAGTCCACCATCCGCACTTGACACTGATCAACGTCACCCGGCGCGCCGCGGCGCTTTACTATGAAACTTTCCATACAATAAAATTTTGCCAACTCTTTAACGATGACAAACTAAGACTTAAAACTGTAACACAGAACCTGCGGCAACCACTTATTCGATATGCCTAAACGTCGCTGGCGCGGGTTCGACGATCGGCCGTCGACATCAGTGGTTATGCTCCCGCCACTTCGCAACCGCGCCGCGCGTGGCAACCGCAGTTTTTCTTGACGCAGATCCACATGGCGCGGGGCCCGCGGCTGTAGGCCCACGTTGAAAGTGAAACGGTACTAAATACAGCATCAGTGGTTATGCTCCCTCCATTTCGCAACCAGTTTCTTGTTTAGCGTGTGTAGCCGCGCGTGGCAACCACGGTTCTTCTTGACGCAGATCCACACGGCGCGGGGCCCGCGGCTGTAGGTCCACATGTTGAAGCTGTACTTGCCAAACACGACTTTTGGCTTTCCGAATCTTGAAACTGTGTACACTAGCTCTGGTTCTAGAAAGAAAAGATACTTTAAGAAATTCATATCTTTTGAGTTCGATAAGTTGAAAATCCCACTCCAAATAAAATAGGCAGTATGTAATGTTTACAATCTCTCATAGAAAAATAAAAGTCGATACCTACGATTCAAATGTGATAAATCATTTAATTGTTTAATGCATGCCGATAAGTCAATTTCATAATAAGTGTCTATTAGTTTAGTTTTCTATTTTCTCCTAATACAAGTTGACTAAATATAAAATGTGGATTTTACCCCATTGTACCTACAAAACACAAATCTTTTTTACATCTAATTATTAAATCCTACTTAATTAATTATATCTACATCTATTTAACCATATTTATAAATCAATAGGTTCTTACAAATAAAGGTCCTAAATGAAAACTACTAATAAGTACCTAGTCACAAAAATGCACTGAACTCTATACAGGCGCGTTCCAAGTAGGTATTCTGCCTTTCGCGTGTGTTTTTTCACTCACATCGCATCTTTTTAAACAATTTTGTCTCCATGGAACGATCGCGGTCCCAAAATTACATTGACAATTTTTTTTTACATATTTCTTACTAAGACGTATTTTACAAAATGTCATAAAAAATTTAATTACAATCATTTCATTGAAACAAAACATCTTCAAAATATTCTCGTTTAGTTTTAATACACAATTTACACAAAGGAAAACGTTTGTTAAAATTATCAGCAATATGCAGTAAAAAATCTTTGTCCGCTTATTTTTGGGCTACCACATACGAAAGGCTAATCAGTGGTTATGCTCCCGCCACTCTCTGACAAGTTTATTATTCTCCGTGAAGAGACGCGCGCGACAGCCGCGGCCCTTCCTCACGCAGAGCCACGAGTGGAGCGGCCCTCGGCTGTACGTCCACAGGTTGAAGCCGTACTTGCCGTACAAGATCTTCGGCTTGCCGAACCGCGACAACGTGAAAACCAGCTGTGGCTCTGAAACAACATTACTCTACTATAAATCAACTCTATTAAGAAATTGGCAGTTTCTTAAAATTGTCTCACATAGTTAGATTTAAGAACTCAATCATATTCCCATACGACGAAGTACAACTTGTAGGTAGAGTCCGTCTAAGTTAACTCTGCACCGACTTTCACGGAACATATGAACATATGAACCGAATCATAACCCGATAACCAATCATGTCCCCAGAGACCAATCTTGTGTATGAGCTTCGATGTGAAAATAGTTTAATTCAATCTAACAATATTTTTAAGAACAATAATAATAAGGTTGACACATGTTGAATTTTATAACTAAATCTAGTGAAATAGATAGAAAATAAGCAATTTATCACAATAAATACTTAAAAGATACAAGGGAATAAAAAAAATACAAAACTAGTTTCAAAATTATTATCTTTTTAAATTCCAAATAGGAAAAAAATAATGGTACCATTCGATCCCCTACGTTTTATTTAAAAAAAATTTAAAGCAACAATACATGCTTTTTTTTTAAACAAACTTAATGATTTCTATATCTTTCATAAGTGCTATTATAGCGCAATAAAAGTTACAACTTACGAATTAATAAGAACAGATAAAATGCATTCTGAAAGGTACTATCTACATAAACGTATGTGATAAGTTGATAACATTATTATATCATACATAATTCAATTGAATAAGTAGCTAGCTGCTCCTTTTGCGTTTCAACGCACGTTGAAAGAGTAGATTTTTATCAAGCATTAGGCTCCACCCTCTCTTATCGTTTCACATCTTAATATGGTATATCGAAGGCTTGAAAATAACAGGATTGATGGTGACGCCTGACACTAATCAATATTTATGTTCGTTAATTTTTAAACGGATTTCTGGATGACGACAATACTTGAATTTTCAATTCTTGACAACCGTCCAGGACGCACACGACGACCGCGGATTTGCCAGCACTTCACTTATAGAATTATCTTTCAATGAGTATGTTCGTTCATACATTTAACAATGACGTCGTCGATGGTGACGATCCTGGCCCGGCAGCCCGCCACGTTCTTGACACACGTCCAGGACGTCCGAGGACCCTTACTGCCGCTCCAACGGTTGTACCTGTACTCTCCCAATTGTATAACCGGGTTGCCACGACGAGTTGTAATGAAAACCGGTTGTGGGTCTGAAAAATAGACGTGTCATATATCCACTCTGTTTTGTTTCCCTACTTTAAAAACCGGCCAAGTGCGAGTCGAACTCGCGCATGAAGGGTTCCGTACCATTACGAAAAAACGGCAAAAAAATCACGTTTGTTAATGGGAGCCCCACTTAAATATTTATTTTATTTATCATCTGTGAAAATTCCAACTGTCTAGCTATCATGGTTCATGAGATACAGCCTGGTGACAGACGGACGGACAGTGGAGTCTTAGTAATAGGGTCCCGTTTTTACCCTTTGGGTACGGAACCCTAAAAAGTGGGTACAAATAACTATCATATGTGTAAGTCCTTCTAGTGAAAAACCTCTAGTAGTAGGAAATTAATTCGGTTTATTTCATTTGGTTTTATTAAAGTAATTAAAAGTCACGGTTTCCTTTCCTCTTTATTATAAAAAAATAACCGAATACCCAAAAAGATTACAAACAATACAAAATTAAATAATTGATTTAGTAGAAATTAATTGACATACTTGAATGAATAAAATTTACATCAAATGTAGCAAAACACACACATATAAGATCAAATAAAATACAAATAACGAAAATGTCCAAATATTTTCATTTTATTACACCTAGTTACTCAACTATTTGTCACGTTATTAAAGGCACTTTTAGGCAGCAGCATAAAATCAGGGACAACCGAATCATAGATGCACCCTGCATTTTGCTCGGAATGTAATATCGAGGACTGTATATTACAGCCTAATTTAATTGTTTCTTATCGTATCTAATGAAAATCTAGTATTTATCAGGTACAAACTTCACTTATGATTATGTTCATGCCATTGTGTTATAATAATGTCATTAATTGTGGTAAGCCTTGCTTTACAATACTGTTTCTTCACACAGGTCCAGGTAACCCTGTTGCCCTTGCTACCGCTCCACCTGTTGTACCGGTATCTTCCAAGTTTTATGACCGGCTTTCCATATCTAGAAATGCTGAAAACTGGTTGCTCGTCGTCATCTGTAATAATTAGAGATTCTTATAAAAACGGGTTACCAAAGTTTGGGTCTGAAATACTTTAATTCTTTATTTATTAACACTCAGGGCCAGTTGCACCAATCACAAATTAGCGGCCTGATCAACGTCATCCAACAGTGAACTATTAAACATCCCATAGGTACCTATGTACAATAAAATTTAACGAAAGCTTTAAAGGTAACATGCGGTTTGGTGCAACCGTACCTTAACATTCATGTAGTTACATATGTACCTAAATAAAAACATGATTAATCGCTTTCTACCAAACGCCAAGAATAATAAATAAAACAACAAATTTAACGACCTTTAACATAACTTTTGACACTCGTGTACGAATAATAACATATGTAAATAGAAAAAACAAATAGGTCATCAAATAGAAAAAATCTAAATATATATAGTCACATTAAGCATATATTTTTATTGTAATCATTTTTCCTTGAACAATTGAAAACCGATTGGCAAACTTCGGGGTTTATAAAAATAATAATATTATATATCTTCAATAAGCATGATCATGTAAAGTATAACTATGAATTCAACTCAAATCCTCTTCTTCAATTGACAAAAGAGATTTAAACCTAAAAATGCTTGATACAGCAAAACACAAGAAAACTTAATGTAAATTTTAAACTTTAGAGACCGTGCGAACAGAGAAGAGGCGTGGAATGTAAGGAAACCAATAAATTCTATGACAGTTCTCTCTCCGCACAGACTCTACCATCAGTCATTTACCAACAAAAATTCGTTTTTAATGAGTATGATCGTGCATAGTGTGAATGATGGTATCCTCAAAGGAGACAATTCGCGCTTGACAATAGGGATATCTAGCGCATCTCCAGGTAATCTTCTGGCCATCACGACCGCATTGTCTATTGAACCGGTACATTCCTAATTGTATAACCGGTTTCCCGTACCGGGAAGTTAGAAAAATTGGTTTCGTGTCTAAAAAACGAAATCTTTTATAAATCAATTCAAAAATTTATAACGCATATTAGAATTTAGATTACAACACTTGTAGAGAGATGTAAATTGTGACACATGTGTAAAGCGCGACGCACTAGAACTGATGATAAATTAGTCCATATTTGTATCAATAAGTACCAGTGATACCGCGACACTGCACATGTCTATATAGCTATTTTAATTACAATAGGGCCTCTATATAGGTATAATAAAGCTGTATCATATGTAATTTTGTAATAAGCACTGTCAAAAAGTTATCAGATCTCTTATAGAGCCAAGCTTCTAACTATACAAGCCCTAACTTCACAAACTCTACACCTTAGTCAAAATATGTGGCTTGGCCGTTTCGCTACCGTCACATGGACGTAAGGTGAAAAATTGATTCACTATTCATATTTTTTTATTATACAATAGTTCTTGTAGTAATTTATAAATTAACCTTAACCTAAATTTAACATACCTAACCTAACGTATATATGTATTCTAAAAAAATCGGACTAGTTACAAAAACCGCCTCGCGACCCTCCAAACGAAAAGCTGTCAATTATGCTCGCCGCGGTATAAACTGGTGTAGGTAAAAGTGTATGACCACTTATACGGGTCCATACTATTCTGCAGCTCGCTATGCATTTGAAATTGTTTTGACTCTTGGGGGGTGGAAGTTAACATTTGTTTAATGGTTATGTTCATACAAAGTGCTAACAATATCGTCTTCGATAGTATACAGCCTCGCTCGACACTTCGGTTTTCTCACGCAAGTCCACACAGTCTTGATACCTTTGCTGCCACACCATCTGTTGTATCTGTACTCTCCTAGCTGTATAACCGGTTTTCCGTAACGAGAAGTCATGAACTTTGCTTGAAAATCTAAAACAATTTGTAATATACTTGATATTTCATGTTATTTAATATCACGAGATTTCATTGTGTTGAGGCCTAAGCCACAGCGTTCTATGCACAAAAAAATGGTACCTACAGCAATGCGCGACATCGAATGCAAGACCGTTAAGGAAATGAAAGCATTTTTTTCAAAATTGGGCTTTAACGACGAGTGTTTTATTTGAAAATAAATATAGTCTACAGCAATTTTCATAACAACAGTTTCACCTAGTCAACTAAATCGCTTCAATGATTGTGGTTGTTTAACACTTTAACGACAGTATCGTCGATGGTATATATCCTCGCGCGGCAACTCGGTTTTCTCACGCAAGTCCACGGCACCTTCAAGCCCTTGACGCCTCGCTTTATGTTGAACCTATAATCACCCAGCTGCAAAACCGGGTTACCGTATCGGGATTTTAGAAATAATGGCTGACAATCTGAAACAATGCCAATCACACAAATTAACAATTACTATTAACGTTAACTGCCAATCACCTTATTATTATTATTATTCAGAGCCCACTGTGTCCCACTGCTGGGCAAAGGCCTCCCCCTCTTTTTCCACTCGTCTCTGTTTAATGCTATATCTGGCCAGCCTGCCAAGAAGGAGTCCAAGTTATCCAGCCATCGCCGACGAGGTCTGCCGCATCCCCGGTTAGACTCGTGGGGCTCCCACTCCGTGGTTAACTTGGCCCACAAGTCATCCGGCATTCGGCAGACATGACCAGCCCAGTCCCATTTCAACTTGGCCGCTTTCCGAGCTACGTCTATTATTCGAGTCTTAGAGCGCAGCGTGGTGTTTCGGACTCGATCCCTTAATTTTACACCTAATATGCTGCGCTCCATAGCTCTCTGGCAAACCCCGAGTGTGGACTTCTGATAATCTAATCACCTTAAACATACGAAAAAAAGTATAGACTCGTCTTTGTAAAGCTAGACCAACGAAATGACACAAACGGTGTATCCACACTGCAGTTATCTTTTGTGGAGCAATACTGTGTGCTCTGAGCAATCCGAGAACGCGGATGACCAATGTGTCTACTTCTCCCCGGAGGACCAGTCACCTCAACAACTCGGGAACTCAGACCCTCAAGACACAAATGCCCTAAAACCCTTGCCACCGCGGCAAGCTAGACTTAATTTAGATTTTAATAAATACTTGAAATGGACCTAAATGGTACTCGCAACTCGCAAGCCTGAATTTTCAAACCTCATATAATATATCTACATCTCATTTAATGCTATTCTACTATTTTATATATATTGGCGCTTTTGACAACTTACACTGTCTGTATTGACAGACAGTGTAAGCTTGTACACATATGGACAGACGGATGGATAAACTATCATAGCGAATTGATTTGTTCCCCATTGACTACGACTAGGTACGTAGGTAACCCTAATAATAGTATTGCTTAAAAGATCAACATATAATGTGGCATGTAAATGAAAGAAACTAATACATTTGCTTTATTTTAAAAAGAATTTATGCTCACAGTTTTAACCAACAAAGTCAGTGCACGAATTTCAAGGATTTGTAGGAGCATCCCGATTTCCTATCCTACTACATCCTTGCGGTACGGTGCAAATTTGGCCTAGCAGTTCCCTATACTGGAACCTTTAAATAAACTTTACCAAACGTGAACAATTCATAGAACATTGATCTATGATATGATTGACAATATAGGTACTCGATCCTACCGAAATCCAGTGGCTTATCAGTTCGGCTTGTCCGTACTAAGGAAGGCCTCAAAAGAACTCTAGATACTTTAAGAAGATGGTTCTCCTGATACAGGTGTACATATACTTACAAGGAGGACTCAAATCCAATTGTTTTCAAACTGTATTATGTTTAACCTAATAAACTTTTTTCATTTTTTCATTTTCATTTTTCATACTTAGTGTCCGTTTTTCTCCTACTCTAATACCTACATATATATTTCCTTTCATGATAAAACTGACACATTCACATCAATGATTATGTTCGCTCTTATACTTGATGATGGTATTCTCGAAGGTGACGACCGAGGCCTTGCAGCCACTCCGTGCCTTGATGCAGGCAAAACGTGTGCGATTGTTGCAACTCCTCATCTTGCTGAACCGGTACTGCCCTATCTGTAGAACTGGATTGCCGTGGCGAGAAGTCGAAAACGACATTGTATCTGGAAAAAAAAAAACAAGTTTTGTAAGTCCGTTTAGGATCATCATATATTATCATCATTAGCAAAATTTATTAAGGTTTCAGTTATAAACTGAAATAGACGACAGATACCAATGAAAAGTGACCATCCCTTTGGTTCAGTCCTCGGCCACTGAAAAGCTGTAATATATAAGTAAAAAAAATTTAATATAAATAATTTTATTTGTTTCCTGTTTGCAAGGCTTCAGTTGTAAGGAACTAATGACACTTGGGAAAATAAAAATATAATAGATAATACTTTATTGTAATAATACTGTATGTAACATTGGATTTGATGGTGTTGCACTTATGTAAATCTAATAAATATGTAGATAAGCATATTAGATGTCAATACCCATCAGTCAAGTGGCCGACTACTACTCTTAATTTAAGGATTGTCAACAATGTATTATTTGGGTCTAAAAAAGCGTCAAACTATATTCCATCAGCGTCATATTAGACAAAACACATTGGCTAAATAATAGACATAAACCTCCCTCAATGATCTCCAAAATACTATGTTTCTTGCCGTTTAAATCAACATAGGCCCCACAGCCTTTACCAGATCGTTGCGCCCATCTTGGTGGGAGCACTTCATCTTTACGTTTTTCAGTAAGAATAACCTTTATTACAAACTATCCATATTCCCTAATAAAATACTTAGCGTGCTCATTCGTGGGTATGAAAATTCTTCGACTTAACGATGACGTTATCAATGGTAGTGAGCGTGGCGCGGCAGCCCTGCTGGTTCTTGACGCAGGTCCACCGCACCTGCGGCCCGCGGCTGCCGCTCCAGCGGTTGTAGCGGAACTGCCCTACTACTATCACGGGGTTGCCGTAACGAGTGGTTTCGAACTTGATACCTGAAACATAAGCTGTATTGGCTTACACATTTTCTAAGCTGCAATGATTGAAGCGCCGTTACCAAAAAGTGAGGCACAAGACTGATAAGCTTAAGTTAGGCCTTGCATCTAGTGCAACAAAAATTAGCAAGCAAAATCTATTTTTATATTCTAGATCGTACTTAGTGTACATGCACAAATTGGTTTTTGAAAAAAAAAACTAAATAAGAGAAATTGGACCAAGTGTAAGTACGGCCCGCCTGATAGTAAATGGACATTGGAGCAGGAACATTAACAACGCCATTCTATTAAATGTTAGGAAAATGTTAATTTTCATCAGTCTTTATTTGACACGACACGACCTGAGGTACCAGTTATCACATAACAGTAGTACTTAATATAACACGAAACCGAATCCTTAAAACATTAAAAAACAGAGCGCGCATAATCCCAAAACTCAATTCAGTGATTGTGTTCGTTCTTAACTTTAGAGATAACATTTTCGACCATGACTATTGTGGCCGTACAGCCGAACTTAGCTTTGACGCAGTTCCACCGCGACACCACGCCCTTGCTGGAGCTGTGCTTGTTGAAGCGGTACTCGTTCACGCAGAGGGCGTACGTACCGTTACGCGTCTCCTCGAAATAGTACGCACCTAAGGCAAGAAAGTCTGTATTTACTCGGACAGAAAATAAACTGTGAATTAATGTTTCTCCGAGGCCTTCGATTTTGCACTGACTGACATCCAGCATAGCGCATGCAGCCCGAGGCCTGAGTCGGAGAGATCAACAATAGTTAACCGGATTCAAATTACCTAGCTACATATGTACCTAATTCGTTTGAATGCTTGGGTAGTAAGGTATTAAGAACAATTTAGCAGGAGCAAACTCACAAAATTAGTCTGCTTTATGATTGCTAAAAAGAAATATATCAGTGCCTTTAAACGAAATAAACTTTATTACCAACCTTTTTTAAATTTTACCTATAATCTGTATAACTTATGTAAATAAACTAATATAACTCGTTATATCCTAAATATATTATTATGAATTATATTTACATTAATAAATTGCTCTGATAATTAGCTTAAGATAATATAATTACCTTTATGTAAAACAATACAATACAAATACTCTTTATTGCACACCTCATTACAGAAAACCATACAAAGAATACAGAAAAGGAGAGGTTAAACAAAAGGCGGTCTTATCGCTAAAAAGCGACCTCTTCCAGACAACCTCTAGGTAGCGAAAATTAATAAATTTGTGTGATGTCAGTAAGTGTTACAGCTGCAATAAAAGAAATCTAGCACAGAAAAAACAGAACAATATACCACCTACCTACTATTCATAAGCGCTTGTTGAGGCCTACATGAATTAAAGTATATTTGAACTTTGAAACTAAATTGTTATACTCTCTTGTATATTTCCATCGTATTTTATCTAATATGTTTCATAACGTGTTCAAATTATGGTTATGGTGTCCAATCATGCCCACCACCTCATCACAGACGGTGAAGATCTTCGCTCTGCAGCCGATCCTCTTGTACTGGCAGGTGTAGCGCTTCTTGTCGCCCAGCGTGGTGTGGTGGTAGTACTTGTAGCCCCCCAATATCAGGACCCTTGATCCTTTATGACTTAGTACGTATGACACTGAAAATACTGTTACTAAATCAATGTCACTAAATAATTGATAGGCAAAGGAGATCCGGTTTTACTTATAGGTACCAAAGATAGATATAACTCCGTAATAGATGGATACAGTCTAAGGAAAAAACGTGCCTCGAAAATCACGAAAATTTGATTCTCAATCAGATGGCGCCACTAGTTTTGGCCTACTCTCGTATAGAGGGCGTTGACTGTTTCGTTTGTTATTTATAATTTTAACTCATATCAGTGAAAGAACATGGGTCAAAATCATATAAAAATAATTAATGCAAATAAAAAAATCATTTATCCATATTTAAATACATTTTAACGTATTTTTATAAATCTTCATTTTTAGTTTTAAAGTATGTCGATAGATGGCAGTGAATTTACAGTGGTTACAAAATTTACTATGACAGTACCGCTCTATCTTATTATATCCTCATTGTAGGTACTAAGGTGATCCAAGTCTCGAAGAATTAAATACCTACACAGAACATGAAGTCATTAACAAATTAATCATTGTATAAAGAAAGAAAACTCATTGTCTATTTTAAGTAGAACTATATTATTTATAAATCAACGGTCAATTATTTCGAGGACATGTATTTAGTATTTCCTATACTAATGAAATAACATTTTAAAGTAAAACGCCACGCTTGCAGTGTGGTACGATAAAGGAAATGTACATAATTAGACATGCACAAATACTTAAATCACCTTTTTTGCCGACTAGTCGCCGACTAATCGCCAACTACAAAGGTGGCCGGATAGTCGGCTTTCCCGACTAGTCGGTACATCTCTAGTAAATATGTATCACTTATTATTATATTCAATGCACTTGTTGCTAGGAACCTTGAGATCAGAGTTTTTCATAATTATTACTTTAACATTAAACAACAGCCATTGTTATCCATGTATCGTAAAGGCACTTTTCTTAAAACTATTATAGCGTGTAACATTTGTAATGTTACGCCTAAAATTAGATGATGTAAATTAACAATATATATTGTGTAAAGTAAGAGACTTACTGCAGTAGTCGCAAAAAATAAAATTTGGTAAGTGGTAATACAACATTAACAAAGCCAATTAAATTGTTACGAAAGAACTAAACATTGAAATGTAATGAACAAAAAATAAATCTCATAAAACATAAAAAGTTACAACACTATTTTAATGTCGAAAATAATATTGCAAACGAAGATACTAAACAAAAGTAATCAAAAACTAACCACAGTTAGTTTTTGATTACTGGAAATTATAAGCACACTTTCAAAGATCCCAGAGCTAAGACTCCTCATCCGTCAAATGATTATGTTCGTTCTTGGTCTTGACGATAACATCTTCCTCGGTAAAGATGGTCGCCGGGCAGCGGCGGCGACTGCAGTGCCAGCGACACTGCTTGCCCTTGCTGGCGCTGGCTAGCCAGAACGTCTGCTTGCCTATGATGATGGTCCTGTTACCTCTACGTGTCCGTCCAAATACGGGTCCTGGAAATACAAAATGCAAACTAGCGGATGCGAAAGTTAACGGACGAATGCAACGCAAAAAAAATAAACCATAATAGTGTTAATTAATACCACTACTAAGTACAGTCCGCGCGCGAATTCCGTGCACGGCTGAGGAATGTTAAGAATGTTGGGCGTCATGACAGTGGTGTCATTTTGTACATACGGGCGCGGCGCACACCCCCCCACTTCCTCGACCTCCAAATGCACGGAATTGGCGCGCGGACAGTACTACTATCATAAAAGAAACAGAATTACTGTTACGAGTATAATGTTCCAAAAAATTTAACTTAGGTATTTATTCTGTTTCTTTCTACCATCGCCAGCTACAAATACTCGTAACTAATCAGCCAACTACTTAAATCCCAATGTAAGAAACTAGCAGTAAATAAATAATTGATAATAATACAACAGTTGAGTTTTATTGGGCAACATAACGTGATGATATGACTAACATAAATACGTGAAACTTCTTTAGATATCAACAAAAAACAAATAGTCCCCAAGTTCATGCAAACCTCGCAAACTTTATAAAATTGAACGAAAAAGTTAAATCATAACATCAGATTCAGAAAACAAATCAAACAAAGCACAATGAGTAATAGATAATAGCCGGCTGCAGCCTTCGACATCCGGTACCGGACAAACCGGTACGACAGCTCAGTGCTGGTGCTCGTTGCTGGTGCGCACGATAACGTCGTCGAGGGTGGAGAGAGAGGCGCGGCAGCCGCTCCGGCAGCACACCCAGCGCCGGCTGCGGCCGTCCTTCGACAACCGGTTGCGGACGAACCGGTACGAACCCAGCTCTATCTGAGGCCTGCCGAATCGTGTCGTACTGAACACCACTAGCGGGAAGGCGAAAAGGAAAAGATATAAGGAAGGATTGGATAGGTCAGGTAATATAAAAAAGAAAAAAACTAGCTACAAGTGAAAGAATCGTTGTCACACAACACACAACTAGTCTTAAGTTTGTGATTGTGATTTCGATTATCACTCACAGTGTTCCGATATTTACATTAACCGTTGTATGACGAGGTTTATAGTTTTTAGAACTACAAATTACTAAAAAATTTAAACTGCAATTAAAACGTGATATAACTAGGAAATAATTTATTGATCACCCGAAATACAAAAATATAGAAGTAAAATTAATAAATCGATTGTAGTTTAAATAGTAAAATAAGATTAAGAACCCATATATTTCATATTTTAAGTACATAGCTTGTCGAATCATTACATTCACACCAGGTAAGCTTAACCCTTAAATGCATGATTTTTTGTATAACTTTTTAATAAATTGAAATAGATGTCATGCTGTATAAACGTAATAAATGTGATTTTGGATAGCTGCATATTGAGCCACGGACCATCAAATATACGATGCATATATACATCATTATGCATTTAAGGGTTAAGCTACACTATTCTTACACTGACCAACGTTTTGCTTGAATAGGGATTCACCAATAACTAATTAAATTAATTCACTGTTTGCTTATTGTATACATAGGGCCTGCTGCAGCAAGCTTTCTGTAATGACGTTTGGTAAAATTGTATTGTACTGTCGAAAATTTAATTGTTGACTGCCAAGTTACATCAATCAATCAGTGGTTGGTGCGATAGCACCTTACGACATACTCAGTGGGGCATGAATCGCTTCACTGTCATCGATATAAAAACTAATACCTATTTACGACACTAAGCAAATACTAAATTTTATCCTCATTATGCATTTGACTATATTTCCTCTTCACAGTAAACTTTCTAAATTAAGTACATCTACAATTAAAGTAATATAGTAAAAAACACACAATTATTATCAAACTTTCATTAAACGAGGAACTTCGTCAGCCTCAACTAATATGTAATTATTTTGGCAAAAAAATATTTGGTATGTTTGTCTAAAAGTCAGACTATCAAACTATTTATTATGTATTTGCCGTCAAACAACCGAACGCAAAGAGTTAAAAATACATTAAGTACAGACCCTATTACCTAATAGCCTACTACCTAATTTGCGTATAGTTAAAAATATGATGTGATTTTCAACCAAAAGGGTACTTATTGTCGCTTGTCAGTAAGGCGCTATTTCCACATAGCTTCAATATTATTTAAGATGTGACTGAATGTGTGTCTGGGAAATGTGTGGATTTATTTTGATTGTGACATATTATTATTAGTATTAGTTTCTATGGTAGTATAGTTTAGTTAGAGTAATTTATTGTTGTTATGTATAAAATGTACTTACTGTAAAATAATTGTGAAATAAACAGATAAAATTTGCATAGCTTCAATTAGAAATCAACCTTATCAACAAGCGACAATGTGGTACCTTTTGGTTGAAAACGTCACATATACTTAATATCAGATCTTTAGCACATTTTCATCATTAGTTAACATCGCTTATATTTTTAGCCATGTTATCATTAAAATCTGAAACTATTAATCTACAATTCTAATTTAAAGAATAATTTAGATGTATTTTACGCGGATGTATGGTTTCCTCACGGTGTTTTCCTTTACTGACTAAACGACCGCGAAGAATTCAAAGTCGCTTTGGGCCAGCGTGTGGACTATAGCAGTGGGACCTGTAAGGTATACCTGTATACTGCCATATTACATACATTTTCACTTCTGTGTTTACGAATACATTATTTCTATTCTATTAAATTATTATTTTAGATGTATTCAAAAACATTAGTACAGTATACCAATAAATTAAAAGTGGAAAAATTCACTGACTTGGCTGTTTTATTTCCAAGTCTCTGCGAACGATGCTATTAAACTTGGTTTAATAGCATCGTTCGCAGACGTTTCTGCTTAATACAAAATTAATTTACAATACCAATAGTTACATATATAAGATCATTTCAATCCTAAATACCTAAACTGAATTTCATTTTGATATGCAATGCAAAAATCACTAATAAAAAAAACTCTATTATAAACTGAGGAACCTTATTTAAGTAATGGAATGTATAGGTAAATATCACACAATTTAAAAAATAACATAACTTTTCATACAACTACATGGCAATATGTACAATCAATCAGGGCTGTCATGGACATAAGTTAATGCGTTTTAACAATCTCCTAGAACTGAGATGTTAGCGGCGTTTCAATTTATGAGGTAAAATATAAATCGTCTATAGTTTCACGTAGGATCGATAAAGTGACATGACTTTAACATTCGAATTTCATCTAGCCTGCCTCTCATTTTTTAGGGTTCCGTACCCAAAGGGTAAAAGCGGGACCCTATTACTAAGACTCCGCTGTCCGTCCGTCTGTCTGTCTGTCCGTCTGTCACTAGGCTGTATCTCATGAACCGTGATAGCTGAAATTTTCACAGATGATGTATTTCTGTTGCCGCTATAACAACAAATACCTCTAAAAACAGAATAAAATAAATGCTTAAGTGGGGCTCCCATACAACAAACAATTATTTTTTTTGCCGTTTGTCGCGTAAAGGTACGGAACCCGTCGTGCGCGAGACCGACTCGCACTTGGCCGGTTTTTCACTAAGTTCACGTCTATAGAAACCCTGATTGTGATTAAGTATGTACGCTAATGGTTGTGCTCATTTTTTGTATGAATGATGACGTCATCGAGTGTAGTGATGGAGGCGCGACACTCCTTGCGGTACTGGGTGCAGGTCCATCGCACTTTACCCCGCTTGCCCGCTTTACCCGTTTTGTGGAAGCGATACGGCCCTATCTCAATCATCGCGTTGCCGGTTCTAGTAGAACCGAATACTGGTACTGAAAACAAAGTGAATGTGATTACCATACGGTAAATAGTGTGCAAAGTTGCCATGCAAAATCGCGGTGTACAAAAACACACAACTGATTCGAACCTGTAATATATCTATCCGTAAAAAGCAGGAAGGAAGAAGAAACATGCACTTAGTTAAGTAAAAGCAAAGTTTAATTTTACATACATATAGTATATTATTTTATATACAGTATATTACTTGTAGACTATGGTTCAATAAATTTAATTAAAGTTTAATTATACAAAAGGCACGGAGATATTCTTTTACAATGTTTTATCACAATCTTTCAACGATTTTCGAATTAACAATGGTTTATAATAACTACTGTTCAATTCTTATTAATTTAGTCGTATGGCATGTTTTTACAAAATAGGCAATTATAATATAATTTTATTGCAGAAGAATAAAATGGATCCAAATGAAAACGATTCTAAAAAGTTATACAATTAAGGCCTTCAGCACACGAGGCGTAGGCGTAAGCGTTGCGTAAGCGTGGCGTGTTACGAGAGGCCGTAGTTCTGGGCACCAAGCGTCGCGTAAGCGTGATCGTCATGACCATAGTATAAACAGGGGCTCAAATCTGTTATTCTTGCCACATATTCTGCATACTCCGCAAACGAAGAACGTTCTTCTGCACTTTCTGCGTATGGTCGTGGTCGTTCAAAGCCTTTACGATGACTCCGTCCAGCGTGGTGACGGTGGCCTTGCAGCCGTACGGCTTCTTCACGCAGGTCCACCGCGTCTTGGATCCGTTGACGTTCACGCTGTTGAACCGGTACGCGCCACGCTGGAGAACGTGGTTTCCGTGACGGGTTACTTCGAAAACTGCTGCTGAAAGTTGATGACGATTATTAGGTGTCCAATATCATTGTTAGTAAAAAAATAAAAGATCACTTGTTGACAAATATTTCCTGAAGTCACAGATGTCATAGTAGATAAGTAACAATTTTCTGCTAAATAAACGTTTTTTTTATATTACTATTAATTTGTCTTTTACAATGCCAATGTGTTATTTCTCCGGCTTCTTCATTTTCAACAACCAGGCTGGTTCCATCCAGTTGGGCTTGTTATGAACATGCTCGTTCCTCATCTCGACGAATACTCCATTTTCAGTTATTATTCTGGCTTTACACCCGATTGATCTCTTCGCGCAGTACCAATACCACCGCCCGACCGAGTCGTATTTCTCTGACCGTGTCCGGCGGTACCGATGGGGGCCCAAGATAAGTAACGGGTTACCGTTTCTGGTGGTACTAAGGCGTGCCTCTAAAAACAAATCATTTGGTTATTGTAAGGAGTTATCAATCAAACAAATATATTACGTAACATAATATAAAGTACGCATTTCTAACAGAATCAATTAATTGTAAATGGTTTTTAAATGAATTAGCTGAATTGGTTGGTAATTTTATTTGTTTATTCACATGCGCAATGTTTACATGTACAGAAAGCATCTTGCAAGCTCTCGCTACGTTTTATTATGCGAAGTAATAATTATCTGTGTACCTACATAATTACTTAATGTTTATTATGTGTAGTAAATGTAATTGTAAATGTGTAATTTATAGTAACTACTTCGAACTAAAATGATTTACTGTGCAATGTAAAAAAAGCAAGAAAGAAAAGGCTGTTTAGTTTTGTAACTTGATGACTAAAAACTACTTATGTAAGGAAAATTATGTTCGTTGTCGTTAAAAGTTATTATGTTACAAATGTTAGATGTTGAGGATATCTCAAACGGTCTTTTAGTTTTATTTTTAAATATCTGACAAGTGACAGATGGTTTGCCGCGGTTTTGGACAATAATGACATTGACAGGGGATTAAGTTAAGACAGAGAGAAAAACGCAAGTTGTTGGATAAGAGATTTGTATTGCTTTAATTATAGAAAACTCAAAATAAATAATCTATTGTAAACTAATTTGGAGTTTTAGTGAGTGTCTTATACAAATATATCTTAAAGTAAAGGAAGTATCAGTAACAATTTCCTACTAAATAAACGAGTTTTTGCTTACTCAAAACTACAAATACCTATGCAAATAACTTTTTTTGTTTTTTTTTTTATAATTATCACTATTTAAAACAATGCCAATGCGTTATTTCTCCGTTTTTTTCGTTTTCAACAACCAGGAAGGTTCCATCCAGTTGGGTTTGATATGAACATGCTCATTCCTCATTTCGACGATTTCTCCATTTTCAGTGACAATCTTAGCTTTACATCCGATTGTCTTCTTGGTGCAGTAGAAATACCATTTCGTTTGCGTGGCGCTGAGTAAACCTGTTCGGTTGTAACGGTTCGGACCCAAAAGAATCGCCGGATTGCCGTTGTTGGTGTAAATAATTTTCGCCTCTGAAAATACATCTCTTTTAGTACTATGTTGTCAGAAAAACGAGTATGACAATTAACTTTTATCGTTTTGTAGCAGCAACAAAATGCTTTCTGTGGAGGTAAGTCTGCGTGGGACCAATTCTATCAACTCTATCAACTTAAGGAAAATACTTTTGTAGCTGTTATAAGTTTTAATGTTGAAAAATATTATAAGTACCTAAGAAAAAATACTAAATAAATATTCTTTGCTTCTGCTAATGTGAAATACACAAATTTCAAATAACATATGTTTTTAACTATTATGTAATTTGTTTTTTAAACGATGCCAATATACTAATTCTTCGACTTGTTCATTTTCAACAACCAGGATGGTTCCATCCAGTTGGGCTTGTTATGAACATGCTCGTTCCTCATCTCGACGAATACTCCATTTTCAGTTATTATTCTGGCTTTACACCCGATTGATCTCTTCGCGCAGTACCAATACCACCGCCCGGCCGGGTCGCTTTTCGCTGCCCGTGCCCGGTGGTACCGATGGGGGCCCAAGATAAGTAACGGGTTACCGTTTCTGGTGGTACTAAGGCGTGCCTCTAAAAACAAATCATTTGGTTATTGTAAGGAGTTATCAATGAAACAAAGATATTACGTAACTTATATATAAAGTACGCATTTCTAACAAAATCAATTAATTGTAAATGGTTCTTAAATGAGTTAGCTGAATTGGTTGGTAATTTTATTTGTTTATTCACATGCGCAATGTCTACATGTATAGAAAGCATCTTGCAAGCTCTCGCTACGTTTTATTATGCGAAAATAACAATTATCTGTGTACCTACATAATTACTTAATTCGCGTCAGAAGTTATTCAAGGTCAAATGTCATACAAATCGGTTTTTTGCGGATATCAAAATTTCTATAGCTCCGATGTTATTTACATGTAGGAAGGAGTTGTAGAGCATAAAATTTACGACAAGTTAGGTATCAAATATTTTGACGTTTTCAAGATATAGGGCACAGAAAGCGTAGTGATCAGACATACGTACTATGAAGCAAGGTGTGGGTCGAGACTCTTCGCTATGAGACCGTTCGCTGAAACGACTATCGGGACAATGATCGTCGAATCAACATCCCACATGGCGGTTATCTCGTGAGCCAAGTCTAGGTACTTACTGGACTTGTCCTTCTCGGCTTTCACGAGATTCTCATCATGGGGGATGGTGATGTCGACGAGCACGGCCCGGCGCTGCGATCGATCTATTATCACAATGTCAGGCTTATTGGCTACAATAGTCCTGTCAGTGATAATAGATCGATCCCAATAGAGCGTGGCACGACCATTCTCGAGAACTGGCACAGGTAAATACTTGTAGTACGGTACTTCGCAGTCCACAAGGCCGTATAGAAGAGCAAGCTGCTGGTGAATAATCCTGGCTACGAGATTATGTCTGTGCAAGTACTCGCCGTTAGCAAGATGAGAACAACCGGAAATGATATGCCTGAGTGACTCTCCGGGACGGCGGCATGCCCGACAAATGTCGACCGTACCGTCCTTCAGGATATATTTCCGATAGTTGTTCGTCATCATAACTTCGTCCGCAATTGCACAGGCAAAACCCTCGGTTTCTCCGAAGAGGTCCCCGAATCGTAACCAGTTCACCGACGCGAGCAGGTCTACATCGGGTCCCATGAGGGCCTTGTAGAACCGCCCGTGTAGCACCTTACTCTCCCATACCGCCTTGCGGCCCGCAGCACTTTGTACCACAGGTTTGTGCCAGTTCTCGTTTGCCAAGGAGAGCGGCGTGAAGTGCCTGTCCACTGCCACCACATCACGATGCATCCCACACTCGTTGTTAAGGAAATAATTCCTGAGATTGCACACCTCGCGGTTGTGGAGATCTTTGGCGTTAAGGAAGCCTCGACCTCCACACTTCCGTGAGATGTACAATCTCATAACTGACGAGCGTGGGTGTAGCATACGGTGTGTGGTGAGTAGTAGACGGACCCTCCGATCCAGGGCGTCCAGCTCGGTCTGAGTCCACCTTAGTATGCCAAAGGAGTATATGAGTATGGGCATTACCCAGGCGTTGAAGGCGCGCACTTTATTGCCTCCTGACAAAAGACTGTTAAGGACTTTTGTGAGCCGACTGAAAAAGCGCTCCTTCACCGACCGTCTAATACCCTCGCCCTCAATACCCAACGACTGTGACATACCAAGGTATTTATAGGTTTCTGATTCAGAGATAGATCTGAAAGACATTGTCTCAGAAAGTTGTAAATTTGTTGAATTTACAACCTCCCCCAGCTGTACATGCATAACCGCACACTTATCGACACCAAACTCCATTCTGATGGCGGTACTGAAAACTTCTGTGGTTTTTAATAGCACCATCAAGTCTTGGTTATTTGGCGCAAATAGCTTGAGGTCATCCATGTACAGAAGGTGAGAAATGACTTCACCCTCTCTCCGAAGCTGGCAACCTAACCCTGAATCCTTCAGCAGGGTGCTGAGGGGATTCAGAGCTAGGCAGAACCACAGGGGACTCAGACTGTCACCCTGAAATATTCCTCGCTCGATCCTTATAAAGTCCTGCGGGCCAGGGCGGTCGTCTCCACCTCCTGGTTGACGAAGGACTGTGATCCACTGCCTCATACACGCACTTAGGAAGGATATTAAAGCTGCATCAAGTTTATACAGCTCCAATACCCTTCTCAGCCATGAGTGAGGCACCGAATCATAGGCCTTCTTATAGTCAATCCAGGCGGCCGAGAGGGCCCCCCTGTTCCGCCGAACTTGCTGGCATATGGTCATGTCTATGAGGAGGAGCTCTTTAGTACCACGGGACCCAACCCTACATCCATTTTTAGCGGAGGCCAAAATGTTGTTAGCGACAATGTGCGCGTTAATTTTTGCTCTCAAAATGGATGTAAGGAGCTTGTAAAGTGTAGGCAAGCACGTGATGGGTCTGTTATTATTATTATTACTTAAAATGTACCTCTTTCCTGTAGAAATACCTAAAGTTATAGGCTATAAAGCTTTATTTCCTGATTAAACCTGTGTAACCCTTCTTATATTAAACTATGTCTTAAAATCATTACATATATGCACCCAAGCTGTTAACTAATGTCCACAGGAGGGGCAACCCACAAGTGTCATTAACCATATAAACTTTATAGAATGTAGTATTTACAGAGATTACCAGCTAACCTTGCGTCATAGTGCGTTTGGCTGGCCGCTGCGCCTTCTATGCCGTATATTTTGAAAACGACTAATCACATGGAAACATTTTTGGTACCTAATTGTCGCAAATTTTATGCTCTACAACTATTTCCTACATGTAAATAACATCGGAGCTATAGAAATTTTAATATCCGCGAAAAACCGATTTGTATGACATTTGACCTTGAATAACTTCTGACGCACATACGATCTATACGTAGATTTTTAAGAGAACCTTTAATACATCATAACGAAGGTGTATACGAGTATCCAGCTTATTATCTCTCATTCCGAGGTGAAACCCTTAATTTAACTGGGCCAATATGGTTTTAATTTCAACTCGATACGCGTTCCCGAGATAAAGGGTCTTGACAGACAGACACAATCACAGACAGACAGACGGACAACAAAGTGATCCTGTAAGGGTTCCATTTATTTTCCAGCTATTTGAAATATAAAATAGAAACCGCATTTAACCGAATTTTTGAATTAAAGGACAAAATAATAAAATAATGTACAGGACTCGAACCTGCGACCATTGGAACACCGAATCGCATTTAACCGATGTGTATGACCGCATTTATTCCGTGAACATAGCTTAGCACGGAGCACTAATATTAACCGAACTAAGTTATGTTTAACTCATTCAAAAATAGGTACCTAATTACTAAATTTAAATATTACACTTAATTAGATCTATAAATTTAAATGGGTAGTTCGTCGGGCTTGCTGTGTACATGATCGTTACTCATCTCAACGAATGTTCCATTTTCTGTTATTATTCTGGCTTTACACCCATACTTTTTTTTGTGCAGTACCAATACCACCGCTGCATTTTCGAGTCTTGACCTTTAAATGTCCGATTGTACCGATAAGGTCCCAAAATGAGTACCGGATTACCCTTACTGGTGTAAATAAGGCGGGCCTCTAAAAACAAATCCTTTAATTAGTGTAAGAAATAAATCAAACAAATACATTATAACTTAATATCTTATTCAATACGATTTTCTAGCAAGATCAATACATTGTAAATGGACCCCAATTTAAATAAATACATCAACTGAATTTATTATTTTATTTGTTCATATGAATGTTTAAAATGCAATAATGCAACACAACTGACGTATATACCTAAATTTTACGGGCACACGTATCAAGCCAAAAAATTGTTTCATAAGGCATATTGTTTGTAACTACAGCCTGTTTTTTTGAACGCAATGGAAGGCTCAGTTGTTTCTTGAAAACAAACTATACAAAAAAGTGTTGTGCAATGTGCGTCTGACAACTGACGTCATGTAATACACATCTAACAAGTTTGTACATGAACTTAATAAATTCAATATCTACATGAAACAAGTTTACGATTTTTGAGGTTTTTTGTATGAAAAGCTGCTACGAATATTTATTGCACGTTATTTATTTCACCAAATATACCATTTTTATCCTAGAGCTTGGCTTTACATCCGTAATGCCTTCTCACGCAGTACCAATTTGACTTACCTACGGCGCCTTTTGCAGCAAGGCGGTTGAACCGGGACGGACCTAAAATCATTACCGGATTATATACCCTGTCTGGTATAATTCTCGCCTCTGAAAACACAAATATATTTAATAGTTATTTAAGTTTTTGCACGGCACATTAAAAAGGGCAGACGACTATGCCTATAAGGGATCCTTTCCATCCTTAACCTCAAAAATGAACCGAACTATATATATATTAATCTTACAAATTATCAGTAATTGTGGCCGAAAGTGGCTAGGACTTCATAATCATCATATCTGCTATAGGTAGGTATGCAGTTAAGCAGATTTCTAGATTAAATTACGGAAAACTTTTCTCTGGCCACAATTATTTAATCACAGAGAACCTACATAATACTACATAAATTGTTGTTACACTCACAATCAATTTATAACTATTAATTTTAATAAAATTATACCAACCATGCCACAATGAAATACCATTACGGCTTACCAGTAACATGCAATAACTATACGATACTTTTAATCGTATCGTATAGTTATTGCATGTTACTGGTAAGCCGATCTGAATAAATATTGAGCAAATATACCCGTTAGTTTTTTCTAACAGTTTTTGCTTGTCGCGGAGATATGCTTAATTGTTTATTTTTTATTTTCAGATGTCTCACTGCTGGACATAGGCCTCCCCTTTTTCTTCCGCGAGTCCCGGGAGGGGGGATGCTTGTGCACGTTGTATATCTCCACAAAGCGCCAGTACTTGCCCTCGCTCTCTTCGGTCATGATCCTCGCCTTGCAGCCGCCGACCTTCTTCGTGCAGTACCAGTACCAACGCGTCTTCCCATCTTTGTCTTCTTTGGCGTTACCCAACCGGTTGAACCGGTAAGGACCTAAAGTAAGTGCTGGGTTACCCTTTTTGGTGTAATGAATCCTTGCCCCTGTAAAAGTCAGTATTTCATTTAGTTGTACCTACTTAAAGAAGTTATTAAGAGAAAATAAAGTAATGCATGCTTTTACATTTGTATATTCATTACCTACCGTTGTTCAGGAATACAAATATTACATAGAGCGTGTAACCAGACATAGCTGGCCTAGCGAACATAAAATCACTGGCACAGCTTAGGTTGTGTTATTATTTATTTTAATATATATTACCTTTATAAATAGTTAAAGCATTGACAAAACTTACTTAGTCTTTCTTGTTATTCAACCTTAGACATCTGGATTGTCGTTGTACTACTAGGGTTTATTTTAACACGTTTCTTTTTTCAACGAAAGAGTACAGCTTTGAGTCCACGCTCTACACAACCCAGTGAAATATAGGTTCGCCTTTAGTTTATTACGCTAGAGTAGGTAAATTGGGGGTAAAGTTATGGCACAATCGTACAGCGTACACCCAAGAAAGTCCTTAAATAATTCTAGTTTTTTATTAATTAATTTAAAAACATAAATGCAACAGGCGAAGCTATTTACTTGACATATTAAAAATCTTATATATTATGTCAGCTTTTTGTTTTCATTTTGTTAACTGAATCTAAAACGATTCATTATTAATTATCATATTCTTGTCAGTTATATTTACAAACTTAATGATTATGTTCGTTTAATATTCTGATTATATCATTATTGAAGGTATTGACGACAGCGCGGCAGCCATTGGGGTGCTTGATGCACCTCCATCGAAACATGGGGCCCTTGTAGCCGCTTTGCCGGTTAAAGCGGTGCGGCCCGATCTGGAGCACGGGATTACCGGCTCGAGTTGTGGTAAATACTACCCCTGTAATCATGTCTATAATAGAGTTGTATGTATTTTAAATTCATTATTTGTTGAAGAAATTTTGATCCACGTTCTATTAACCTAACAATAACATACTTAGAGCTCTTTCCCACTGACGTCCAGTTTTTTACGCGTACGGTTTTCTGCAGGATCCCGTTTTTAGTAGTAAATAAATAATAATAAATAAATATTACAGGACATTCTTACACCGATTGACTAAGTCTCACGGTAAGCCCAAGGAGGCTTGTGTTATGCGTACTCAGACAACGAATTTTTAAGTGCCTAGGTAAACTTACAGGACCGTTTGGTAAAAAATACCATAAAACCCGGATTTTTAAGCGTTGCCCAGGGTAACGAAACAATACCAACGAGTAACAAGAAAAAGTATATTCACCCAATTATCTTTACGTACAACGCAAGACGTAAAAAACATGACTTACAAAAACAAAATACATATTAAATGATTATGACCGTTAAGCACCTTTACAATGGAATTTTCTAAAGTAATCACAAAAGCAGTGCAGTCGTGGTTCCGTTTGATACATCTCCAACGTTTTTTGAACCCTTCCCTGGCGCTGAATTGGTTGTAACGATACGGGCCCACAAGCAACACCGGGTTGCTAGACTTGCTCATGACGAAAGTTGCTTCTAAAAGATATCAACTTATTTAATCAGAAATAAAAAATAACGGGTAAACTAAGTAGGGACCCACAAGAAACCCCAGGTTACCAGATTTGCTCGTGATGAAAACTGCTTCTGGAACCATAACAAATTGTTTAGTAAAAGACAAAAAGCTTTTTATATAATTTTATTACCAAAGGGGCAGTCTTGTTAAAAATATGGAGGCAGTCTTTAATCCGCGGTTTTAAATACTTTAGAGAAAGAAGCATGCATTATTTTGAATCTTTCACTGCAATACATTTAATGATTATGATCAGTGAACATCTGAATAATACTGTCTTCGACAGTAATAATACTGGCGCGACAGCCTTGAGGTGTTTTGATGCATCTCCAGCGTTTCTTCAGGCCTTTATATCCACTGACGCGGTTGAAGCGATGCGGCCCTATCTGCAATACCGGGTTGCCAGAACGGGTAGTCATGAATACTGGCTCTAAAACGATACGATACCATTCTAGTAATTACTCAAACTTATGTGTAGGTACTGTAGGTAACATATTGCAATCAAATCACCTATACGAATAGAAAAGAAAACAGATTGTAATATGTATAAACTATGAACCGCTAAATTAAGTAACATAATCAGAAGACATATAAACAAATAAATACCCACCTATGTTAAAAACACATTTTTCATGTAATAAAAATTGATTTTGTGGCATTCGATTTTTTTTATCTTAGTCCATTAGGTAATTAAAATATCAATAAAAACTGCTAATAAGGCCATAAAATTTATAAATTCGAATACATCGGTACATCACAAACGCGATTTAATGATTGTGTTCATTAAAGAGCTTCACAACGGTGCTCTCTATGGTGATCACATGAGCTCGGCAACCAGTCGGCGTCTTGACGCAACGCCAACGCATCTTGGAGCCCCTGTACCCGCTGTCTCGGTTGTACCGGTGCGGGCCCACGTGCAACGCTGGGTTACCCGCTCGAGTCATGCCGAAGACAATTTGTTGATCATATGCTGAAACATATTGCTTGTCTAAATTATGGTAGCCAAAATGTATGATTTGAAAAAATTTACAAACATAATTCATTTTCTCCTGGACAGAATGTAAACCAACACAGTACCTACCTAAGCTAAAATTACCACGACCGCTAGGTACAGATGAGACAGTACAGATATAATGAATTAAGGCGAAGGAATGCATATTTATTTATGAACACGAATGTAGTATGTTGATTTGACAGTACTAGATAATTATGAGATAAACTGAGTGTGCTTTGCGTACAGCGGCCTACAAAATTGCATGGACATATTATGAATGGAATTCATTCATAAAGTGGCCTTGCACTTTTGCGGCTGGGTGTACAAGTGACCTGGTTTTAGTTGTTCTCGGGTGTATTTACACCAAGATAAATTTACTCCTTTCATGAAATACATCAACAACGACGAAAGAGTCAGAAACGGAGTATGAAATAAAACACCCCTTCAAATTATACTTGTATTTAGGTGCCCCAGGCGTTTGTACAGGCTATGATACTTTGAGTCAAGATATAATTTATCTAACATCAAGTATACGTAGATACTGACAGTAAAGCAACCCATTTATTTACCGCCACCACTAAATTTAAGATAGTAACTTTGTAATTTCTAGTTAAATTTAACAGTTTATTGCCCTATAATTATATCGGATTGTCTTACACTATAACACTTATTTACTAGCATCGTAGCATAATTTATTCGAATAAAAAACTACTTAATTTATTATGTGATAAGTAACACTAACTACCTACCTATTAATATTTTACCTTAAGCCTCGCCGTGTATAAAATCTTTTGCGATTACATTGGAAAGCACCGATGTCATGGTTTAATTGGAGATTCTAAACCATTCAACTCAAAAGGACTACTTTCAAATACTTTGTCCGAGAGCCATGTAAAGTGGCCATATAAGATAACAAAACAAATAAAATCATAGTTAATTACGATAATTGGATTGGATAGGCTTATAAAATTATTTAATACAAGATAATTGCATAAATAAGTGTTTTTTTTTATCTAAGTATTACTCCATCTGATTCTAAACAAAATACCATGAATGAATGTATAATGATTTAAAATGTGTAAAATGTTATTATAAATGTATTATTGCAAATGCACGCGATATGCATTAACTTCAATTGAGTGCGAGATAGCTACATTTTTGATCATTACATTTTAACATTAGTTCTAGGCCCAATATCAATATGAACCTACACTTTGATTTTGTATATAATGTAAGGATTGCATTTTCACAAATGTTTTAAGTAAAAATTTATTAATATTGTCTTCGGTTACCGCGATAGTTACTCATGAAATAAAACTATGAAAACGGATTATATCGCGTATATATATATATCTTTACTTAAAATAATTGTAGTGTATAACTAGCCTTATGAACCGATTTTACATGTACAACCAGCCTTAAAGTTTGTAGTCTATGATTGTTCATTATTTTAGTATGTGGGTATTTTTGCACTTTGTAATTTTTCCTCAGTCACCCGTTGACCACGAACGCTGTAAAGAGTTCGAAACGTCGGGATGTATTATAAATTCAATATACGCGATATAATCCGTTTTCATAGTTTTATTTCATAAAAAATTATTCTTAGGTAACAAAAAAATAGAAACATATAGCTTCATAATAGATATTTAGAAGGCCTGTAGCTTGTCCACAAGGCATATAAGACAAAATATCAACGTTAAGGTTTTATTCTGTGATGAAACTACGATGGTTAGGTATGTTTCTAAGACATTCCCTTAAAACAGTAGCAAACGGTGCAACATACCTACCTAGATAAAATAAATATACTGATCAGTTTTCTTCTAAGCTTAATTTTACCTACTTACGTAGTTTCAGTCCATCGAAGCGAGAAAATTTTCTAACATTCGAGGAAAGGCATAACCTCTAGCCGCCCACGAATCAAAACTTGCCAAGACAAATGCAATTTGATTTGTCAAATTAAAGATTCAAAATACAATGGAACGGGAGACCTGTTTATAGGCCTCTGTGCGGCCAGAGGATAAGACGGAGCGCCTAAAACTAAGTATATACACAGTACGTGAGCCTGTAAATTTTATTACATTCTATACCTTGTGGACCTGTAACTAGAATTTAAAACCGATTAGCGCTAGTATGCGCCAACGGATCATGAAAACCCCACACGCGTACTATAGCGTTGTCCATGGTGTGTAGCGACGCCCGGCAACCCGCCTTTGCCTTGACGCAGACCCAGCGCGTGCGACTGCCGTACTTGTTTACGCGGTTGAATCGGTACTGCCCGATCATGATCACTGGGTTGCCGCGCTGAGATTGGGCGAATACAGGGTTTAAATCTGAAAATATAATCTGAGTTTAATGCCTGCCCTGGAATATCATTAATAGCAAGCAGTAACAAAACCAATTGTTAAAAGTATCAGCCAAATTACTATACGTAGGTATAAGATACAAGTATTTGCCTTATAATAACTGTGTGTTATTAACTTATTAATGTTGCTGGATGACGTTAAATGATAACCAAGGTGTTATTCATCATTTATTGAATGAAAATCTAAAACTACGATTCTATTTGCTACATCAATAATAACCAACGATACATATAACATGATTCATCGTATTTATTATCTAAAATTGTAAGAGAAATTCGAGTGATACCAGAACATTATAAAATTCTTATAAAGAACTACTTCTAAAATCTAAGATTCGCGTTTACATAAAATGGAACATTAAATACATCATTTTTGTATTACATTAATTTTGTCACCTTATGTTTATACTTCAATAATAAATGCAATAATATAGCTTAAATCTAAAACAGATAAGTACAGTGTGTGTGTGAATTTGTGTAAATTTAAAAAAATATTAATTAATTGAACCTGTCAGTCTATTGGTACTATTGATCTAATACAGAAAAGGTAAAATTATACTTGAATAATCTGTAAATATGACAGCAAATTTAATTTATCAGAAGTAAAAGTAATAACAACTAGGGAACAATTGTGTATAAAACAATACATATTTTTAAAAGATTCAGAAAGTGTACTGTGTTCATGGTGTTCATGGTTAGTGTGAAAAACTGAAGATATCGCTTTATAAGTATTCTAGAACATAGTAGTATAGTATTCTAGTATTCTTTTGTAGAACATTTTAATTAGAGGAAGATTTAAACTACAAAGCAACCATACTAGGTAAAACCTAGGTTTAGGTCATTTTAGGATAGAACCTCAACCATACTTACAAGTCTACTTGAAGATTAGTAGGTAGTTAATTACAGTTAGGTACTAACTCGAACAGTGCCTTTAACTGATATAAAGTTCGTCGTTCTCTAAAGATAACTATAAACTAAGTTACATTTACAGTAGCGGCAAAAAATCTATCACACTCCTATTTTCTTGCAGGCATTCATTCGAAAATTCGTGAAATTAGGCTTTAGGTATATCATGTAAACAATGATTGTATCATCATCACGATCATAAATCATTACTTTCTAATTAAATGCCCACCGGGCTACTGCGAAAACTCGGGAAAATTAATTATTTTAAAAATAAACCCTTTGATCGAATTGTCCTTTTCATACGTCCCTATATTGTAAATTTTATCAAAATCAGAATCAGATTGTTATTGTAGCGGCAACAGAAATAAATTATCTGTGAAAATTTCAACTGTCTAGCTCACGGTTCATGAGATACAGCCTGGTGAGAGACAGACGAACAGTGGAGTCTTAGTAATAGGGTCCCGTTTTTACCTTTTGAGTACGGAACCCTAAAAATATGCAAATCTATTTGAAAAAATATGATAGATTATTTTCCGCTATTGTAAGTACCTATTAATGACAGAAAAATGCTGTACTAAAAACAAGATGGCCGACGATTTTAACAACTAAACATATTTTAAAACCGGGTTCACACGCCCGTTACCTCCCAACCAAGCAACCCACTCAAGCTAAGTATTTAATGATTATGGGCACCCAAAGTCTTGACAATAACGTTGTCAATAGTAGTGATGGCCGCCGTGCAGCCGCTCTTCTTCTTGATGCACGTCCAGCGCACCTTGGAGCCCCAGCAGGCGTGCTTGTTGAACCGCCATTCCCCAATCTGCACAACCAGGTTGCCGCGCTGCGACAATCCGAACTGAGGTTCTGGAAAAGTCAATCGGTTAAAGCTGGGTTCGCTTTTCATTTTTAAATTTTTTGATATACCTACTGAATTCAAATCAACAATGGTTTAAACATTTGATTGCCGTATCAGTTAGGTCACTATGTGTCATGCATAATGCTCACTTGAAGAACAGAAATAATGAAATAAGACGGTGAAAAGTATGTTTTAATTTTTTAAAATTACGACTAGAATATTTCGAATATTATAAACAATTTTACTAGAAAAAATACTAACTACGTTTACATGGCTTGAATAACATTGTTTTTTTTTTCTAAAATACGTACTTAATATTCTATATATTATTTAAAATGTATTTTAGATAATTATGTAACGTCGATTATTTAATATATAGGTATTCTATAGGCTTATGTCTAATACTATGATTATGTATGTATAAGGAAGTAGATTTGTTACTAACTAGAACATTTGAACATTAACTATAAAAATACTGGCAGTAATAAAGGTTTAAATATGTAGTTTTTTCGAAACAATTTATACACAATATTGAGAATTGAAGCGCCTAACATAAAATTATTTATATTTCAAAATGAAATCAATATGTTGAAATTCATAAATGTTGTGTAACATTTTGATTAAACTACAGCCGTAGACGAAGGCCAACATTCAAATAACAAATATGATTGTAAAGGTAAGCACACTAATCGTGTTATTCTTGTTCCATGACACATAGAAACTTTAAAAATCTTGAGATCAACAAGATTATGGAACTGCCTTGATATCTTCATATTTACAACAGAAATAGATAAAAGTAACGAAATGTAACATTATTCGAAAAACATCGGGCTATCACCTGAGGCGTCCCTTAAACTCTATATTCTGCTCAACGTATTTGTCGGCCCATATGGCAAACTGACTCAGGCCTAAAGCCTTGATCCTCTCTAATGATTATGCCACCCGTTGACCTTAACCAATCTATTCTCTGAGGTGACGACGACGCACCGGCACCCGCGGGTCTTCCTTGCCGTGCACTCCCACCACGTCTTGTTCCGCCTCCCTAGCTTCTTGATGAACCGGTGGTTGCCCCAGCAGATGATCGGGTTGCCGAATATTGTCGTCTCAAACTTGATACCTTGTGACGTCCCTGAAAATTAGAGTTACATTATTTAAGATTTTTTCTATACAATGATATGATTTAAAGAGTTATTTCAGATTTTCGATATTGTTACACACTTAAAAATATTGAAATAAAGGAAAAATGTGCAGTTTCCGATGCCGATGCTCTGTTGCCGACGGTGCCGTATTAAGATTTACGTGATATTTTTTTCTGTATTTGAAGGAAATGAAGGATGTAGCCGCAAACTAAGTACTTACAGCTTGTATTATTAATACGAGTATAAGCCGACGATATACAACATAGGTACTTAAACAGATAAATACTTACTTAGATACATTGTAAACATCCTTGTCACTCGAAAGCAATAGGTATTCGTGATAAATACTCAAACCTATGCCGTTATCGAGTATTCAACCGAGGACCTCCAAATCATGGCAGGATCACTATGTCAAACTATAGAGGCCTAAGAGGCGCTCAGCGCGTACTTATTAAGTAATATATACAAAAAATAATAAAAAATAGTAGTAAAAAATAATTTATAACCAAAATAATAATTTATTGTATTTAACAAATAATTTATAAATCTGAATCTGCACCACCGTTATAAGCCGCACCGTTAAACATAAATTAACATAATAAAGTCTATAAATATACAAATGCTTAGCATTTCGTTAGAATTAGGATAAGTAGGTATTAAATACATAATTTTTCTCTCTTGAACCAACATACTTTCTTAGACACACTCTCTTATCATCCTAAGGGTATCAAACCGCTTGCGTACTTTGGTAGCAATGTAGCACCATTAGCCCATTATTATTTTTTAGCCATTAACCCATTATTCAGCCATTACTACAAAGCAAATTTCAGTCTTGGAAAGTCTAATCAATTGATCATCTACAATGCGAGGTAACAATAAAAAAGAGATATAGCTCTTTTCAAATATTATATCCATTATTCGCCCCATCCTTGACGTCAGAAACGACGGCAGACCGGTTCCTATAAATCTCTTCAATGATTGTGTCCATTATCCGCCCTAACCAGCTCATCATTGACGGTGACGAGCCTCGCGCGGCAACCGCGCGGCTGGTTGGTGCATCTCCAGGTCACCTTCGAGTCCATCCGGGACCGCTCGCAGAACCGGTACGGCCCCATACACAGCTGGGGACGCCCCATCCTTGACGTCCGAAACCAGGGCACACTGGCACCTATTTTGAAAGAACTTATAATTATACAGAGGTAAATGGAATATGATAATATAAGTAGTAGAAATGCGACATACCTTTTATGAACAGATTTGAAGGACATTCTCGATTAAAGAGTTCACACAACACGGCAAAACCAAGAAAATCACATATCTCAACATTATTGAAAAGGAGCTGAACCGACATGAAGACTTAAAACACATGTTAAGAAATCTAGCGGCCTAATTTTAATCATCACACAACACAAATTGGTACATAGGAAAAAATAGGACATACTTAATTATGTTTCTTTTTAACAAAGAATTTAATCACTGTGGTTGTGATAATTTTTGAGACCAATAATCTGCCCTTCGATGGTGCAGACGCGTGCATTGCAAGCAGGCCGATTGCATTTCCAAGAGATTCTATCCTTGTTCTGATAGTTCTTCGAAAAGCGGAAACCGCCGCATACCAGCATCGTGGTGCCTTTACTTGTCTGAATAAACCTGGAATCTATTTATAATCATTTTGAGGACCACCAAAACCGTTTAATATTTATGACAAAACAAAGAACAAACTTCAACAAACCAGTATCAAACTTAAACTTTTAGTTACGAATCTCAATTGAAACGATCATCAGAAGTATGTCGGATATAATTAAGATTTTTATATCCAATGATTTAATAGTACATTTCAATGCAAGTGTGGAAAGTGTGTTATTTATTATTTACGAGTCCCGAGATTTCTTTTATGAGCCGTAGCCGAATAAGAGACACGGGACAAGTAAATAATAACACTTTCACACGTACATTGAACGGCGTTTTTTAATACATTTGGGACAAAAATCTCAATAAAACAAATATAGGTTACATGAGTATTTATTACACTTACAGTTACGAATTTTCCCTTGAAATTGAATGATATTGTATATCTATATTATTCAGCACAGCGTTAATTTACATTGCAAAAAATAACCACATTAACTCATTTCATACAAAAACACTCTTACAGTTGCAATTTCAGTTAATTATTTTGATACAACAAAATTTGATGTGAAAATATCATAAATCAGCAGGTTTTACTTTTTAATTTCTGTTAACGACAACCAACGTAGCAATGATAGTTCCATTCAGCCAAATAATAAAAAATTGTTTTAGTGAAATTTCGTATTATACTTGGTCAAACCAAATTGTTAGTAAATAAGAACAAAAAAAAACTACTCATCCTTTCTTTTGGTGCTAGTACTAGTGTATGACAAAGATAGTATGATTCTCTCTATCTATTTTTGAAATGAGAGAACAAACAATACAGGGCGATCAATCCAAATGGGTCAGTATGAAGAAGTCAGAAACTAAGAGAGATAGCGAAATCTGTTTTTAGGAACCATGGCGTCGATTTTAGATTTAATAATAATGACATTCAAACTTTTTTTTAAACTCATACATAACCGGGAATCGAACCTGGTCAATATTCTTTATGTAATTGCGTGTAGTATTTGTTTGTATAATTGAACCTGAAAGTATAAGGACCAAATTTTGCTATGAAATTTGACCATTATTTTTTTGAATAAATAAAAAAGTAAGTTTTTTTGGATCTAGAATCAAAGCCATGGTTCCTAAGAACAGATGTCGCTATCTCTCATAGTTACTGACTTCTCCCTACTGACCCATTTGGATTGATCACCCTGTATATAACGTTTTATTTATATAAGAGCAAATAAATATTTACTTTGTATCGTGTAACACCGTCAACAAAATACGGTCTGAACTAAATTTAAAAAAGCTGGAAAAGTAAAAAGCACTAGTATGCAAAAAACAACTTTGCGCAACTATATATGTAAATATCAAAATTTTACATGATTGTCAAACAAAGTATACAAAAAGGTAATTAGAATTGTTTCAAAGTCCACATGGATCATCTAACTCACTCACAAAAATCAAAAAATTGTGAAACTATCAAAATTGATTACGAAACCTTAAAATAATTCTTGATAAATTAAAGTTAAGAAAAGATTAAATTCCAAGTAGGTATCTACGCGTTTACTAGAAAAAAGATTGTTTTATAAATAAGACGCCTAGAGACACACATATAATATTCATTATTAACTTTTAAAACTACCAAACGACGACAATAATATTACATTATTTTACGCCGAACTTTTAATTTTTTTTTTATTTGTCACAGTTGCCATCTGACTAGTGATTAATAACTACTAAGCTAATTTAAGCGTATATATTTAGTAAAATTGTTGATTTTTCTTCTAAAAACCACCAAGCTTAGATGTGTAGCGCTTGTCTTCATGAGTGTGTTGATTCTTAACACTGACGATCATTCCTTCGAGCGTGCACACTCGGGCTTTGCACCCGTATTTGTACTTGTTACAGAGCCACGAAATCCGCTCCCTGTTCTGATAATTCTTCAAATAACGGTTCCCATCGTACTCGAGTATCAAGGTTCCTTTGGTGCTTCTTACGAACCTGGCCACCGCTGAAATAGCAAAACATTACAATAATTATATAGCATATAGTGATAATACTCATGATCAGAAAATATAAAGACAAAGGAAGAAACAAACACTGCAAGGACAACATTATTTTGCAATACCATTTATCAAACACACTTCAGACAATAAATTAAGCTGCCAACGTTTTAATCATCACAAACCACTAACTGGCGACTAAAATACACTCGCTTTACATATCAATAAGGTTAAATTGCTACCATTACATTGTCTATTCCTCGAAATGTTCATGAATACCGATGCTACTGACAACAGTTAAACCATCAGTTCTAAGTCTACTATTACATCCTTTAAAACTGCATTTCCATGATGTAACACCGTTGCTGCCTTCATAATTCTTGTAATATACACTATGGTCGTATTTCACAGCTAAATTGCCTCTTTTAGTTGTGTAAAATACTGCTTCTGAAAAGTTTATTATTTGATGTTACGTTTCTACTCGTCAGATATCTGATAATAATGACTAATTGAGATTTCGGGCCTGACAAATTATATTTTGATATTAAAACAATAAAAAAAAACTCTCATCTCAGACTTCTAACATCACATAATATTCTATAGCACATACTTAATTCATCACTTGTCGAAAGCTTTCTTACATATCTACGGGTACATTATATACACATGAGTCATTACTTTTATTTATGATGCCTCATTATGACTATGGGTTCGGGCACTGCTTATAACCGCTAGACCATGCGTCCTAATTCTATTATTGCACCCTTTAAAACTACATATCCATGATATTACGCCATTGCTTCCTTCGTAGTTCTTGTGATAGTTGTTGTTGTTGTATTTTACTCCTAATTTACCTTTGCTGGTCGTGTAAAATACGGCTTCCCCTAAAATTAATTACAATATTATGTTATTATACAGGTAGGTCAGATCAGTTTACATACTGATACCTGTAACGCCTGTTCAACTAAAAAAAAAGATATTTATCAATGTGTACAATCATACCAGAAATACCATCAGACCGACGAAACAGTTGACAAAGACAACTGTTACTCTATTAGTAGAGTTAAAAAAAATGAAAAATAAATGTTACAGCTATAAATGTTTATTTTCGAAACGCAATATTTTTTTCCATCAATTGCCACTTGTTCCTTATAAGAAATAGTTAACATTACACACAATTTATTATTTAAACAAACCAGATTATTGAAATTATTCTTCATCGTGAGTATGTGATCGAAAGTTACTTATAACCGCCAAACCCTCCGTCCTGATCCTATTTCTGCACCCTTTAAAAGTACATCTCCAAGATATGACGCCGTTGCTTCCTTCGTAGTTCTTGTGGTACGTATTATTGTTGTATTTGACTCCTAATTTACCTTTCTGTGTGGTGTAAAATACAGCATCTCCTTAAAATAAATTGCATTATGATTAAGTTAATTTAAATTAACATGTCTTTTAGCTAATTAAGTGCACGAATAAGTATGTTGCTGCTACTTCTTATATATCAAATTTCAAATAATAGAAACAAGGAATTAACTGAGTGAACAACATCAGGTACATTAAAGACAATTTATTCATAAATGAAAAAAAGGGGTTTTACTACAAACAAAGTTATATTGAATTATCTGTCAATGACGTTTAGCATACTAACATGTCGACAACTATAAATACGAGTAAAGGTGTAAGATTATTTAAGTTTATATTAATGAGCGTTGAAACGCAGTTAATGGCATTATTATTATTTTGTTTATTGTTTATACTACTTAGTATATACACGGAATGAAGCGTGCATCAGCATATCAACATCACTTTATTCAGTTGTCTCGTCTACTGCATCCGTTTCTTCATTATTTTCATCATTATTGTCCTCCAGCGCATCTCCCTCATCAGAAATGTCATTTTCTTCGTCTAAGAGCGACAAAATATGCGTTTCCGGTTCGTCGTAATTGCCAGTTACATGTTGGATCAGTTCCCTCTTCAAATTATAATCGCCTTTTTTCATTCTTCTTCTTGGAGTGGACCGTCTTAAACCTTTACTCTGGAAGCGCTTCTTCGAATTCTTCAGAATATTTTTAAAAAAGTTGTCGCAATCTTGCTCAGTGAAAGTAGAGTCAGTTATTCTAACAAGCGTTAAGAAACATTTTCTAAAGTTGTTGTAATATTTAAACGGAACTTTTTGGACATCAGTTTTACTGCTTCCCGCCCACGAGCAATTCATGATGCATTCGCGGGTTATGAAATAGTCAATAAGTATGTAACAGGCTTCGAGGCCTTTGCATGTACTGCTAGATCCGCAAATGATTTCCATTTCAGATATTACCTGAGTGAAAAATTCCTCATTACCTAAATTTACTTCAAATTCATCAAATTCTTGTAAAGTTTTAGCCGGTTCCAGTCTTCTAAAAGAAGGAACGGATGGTTGTTCATTAATAGACGATTCATCGGGTAAACTTGGTCTAGAATTAGTGGCTCTTGAAGTGTTCAAAGTAGATTGTATTTCCGATAACTGGCTCATCATCTTCGATTGATTTGAAAGAAGTGCCAGTAATATTTTTTTATCTGTTGGATCTTTTAAAGTTGACTGTTGTTTTTTATACTGCCGTTTGCCACCTGAAGCATTGTGTGTAAACGGAACGTCATATTCTCGTGTACAATTTGCTGCTAATGGATCCCTTTCGACAGCAGTAGATTTTCCAACAGTAGTTCGCACTAGGACAAATAAAACGTTTTTGATAAATTATCTTGAAAGAAATGGACATTAACGTGTTTCATTGATTTCAACAATAATACACAACTTTGGGAACAAATCAAATTATTTTATGAAATATTTTGATTTGTGCTTTTTAAGTAGTCACACTACTATGTATAAATTATAAACTGAAATAGATGTCATATATCAAAGAGGTTATAATAGGATAGAGCGGTACCGTCATAGTAAATTTTGTAACCACAGTAAATTCACTGCCATCTATCGACACACTTTAAAACTAAAAATGAATATTAATAAAAATACGATAAAATGTATTTAAATATGGATAAATGATTTTTTTTTATTTGCAATATTTGCATTAATTATTTTTATATTATTTTGACCCATGTTCTTTTACTGATATGCGTTAAAATTGTTAAATAACAAACGAAACCGTCAACGCCCTCTATACGAGAGTAGGCCAAAGGTAGTGGCGCCATCTGATCGAGAATCAAATTTTCGTGATTTTCGAGGCACGGTTTTTCCTTAGACTGTATCCATCTATTACGGAGTTATATCTATATTTGCATATATTAAAGAAAAAGTGACGCAGTCCTTTAGTGGTAAAGGCCGGTTTCGAACCAGCGTCTTTAGCAATCCGCACTAACGCCAAGGGGTTCAAGGCGTTAGCCCGGATTGCTAGACGCCGGTTCGAATCCGGCCTTCACCACTGGAGGGCTTCGTCACTTTTTCTTTAATATATGATATCTATTTCAGTTTCCAACAATAATAGTTATTTGTTTTACAAGGGGGCAAAGTTGTTGGTTAACCCCTCGTGCTAATATTGATACGTGCTAAGATTCCAAAGAAGTCGAAAAGTGGAACCTTAAGCGTTGCAAGTTTCAAGGCACGAGGGTTAAACAAACCTTACTCCCGAGTGAGCAGAAAATTTTTCACCAAACCAACGCGAGGAAAATACTAATTGTAAAACATTACAAATTAATATTGTCTTCGGTTACCGCGATAGTTACTCATGAAATAAAACTATGAAAACGGATTATATCGCGTATATTGAATTTATAATACATCCCGACGTTACGAACTCTTTACAGCGTTCACCCGCCCCCCGTTCACCCGTTGACCACGAACGCTGTAAAGAGTTCGAAACGTCGGGATGTATTATAAATTTAATATACGCGATATAATCCGTTTTCATAGTTTTATTTCATTACAAATTAAATTCAAATGAACGTTATTAAATATTTAACATTCAAAATCATCACCTAAATGTCAGTTCTATCAGCCAATATGAGCAAACAATTCGAAATTTGCATCTGATGACTTTGCCACACATGTGGATAAAACACAACTTTCTTATCAGTTTATAAAGAGAGCCCTTTCGAGCTGGTGTGGTGAAAATAAGTTTTACGGTTTAAGTCATATATTATATTTTCGTTCCAGTTTTTTCTCCACGCGCTGAGCGTCACGTACGTGGGGCGCTGTCACCGTAAGGGTCCTCACCTTCAGCACCCTTAGTATTTGAAAATAAAAAATGACACTCCGGATTGGAAAATATCATGCGAGTATATAAAAATACGTAAGTTAAACTGCACAAATAATATAATGTCAGTATAACTCACGACATTATAAATTGAACTTTAGTTACAAGTAATAAGAATAAGTAACCATATCAATACATTACTTTTATTCTTATAATGAAAAATACAACTTCTTCCAAACAATCTATTTACTTAGTTCAATTGATATGCCAATCTTAAGTAAAAACGCATGAAACTGACATTTGTGAGTGAGGTTTAGTTTATCAACATAATTTCGTCCATGTTTCGCCAGACAAGTGAAGGTATTTGTGTACAAACTACATGATTTTAATACAGTACAATATGAGTAATAAATAATAGGTACAAAAGAACTTAAACCCAGTAAGATTTGTGACAAAAGGCAGTCTCATCCACGTCTCATCGCTAAAAAGTGTACAATTGTGCAATGCTTTTTTTAATTTTTTGTTACTTGCTACTTTTACTACAGAGTATTTGCTACTTTTGTTTCAGTGTTACCAGTATTGTTGCATGCTTAACTAGATTCCAAACACAAATTACACACAAGACTATACTCTAATAAAGCGGCCGTTCCGATAAACATAGTTCGGTGCCGGGTGCGTATGGGCCGTGTTTACACGGTTCACCCGCCGCTGTCCCAGGTACTGCACACGCGCCTTGCAGCCGCTCGCTTTCGACGAGCACAGGTAGTGCCTCGTCTGGTGATCCTGCGAATACGTATACCCGTCTACCATGAGCATGAACTTCTTGCCTGACCTCGTCGGTAACAACACCACCCCTAAAAGGTTTACAATGAGGGTTAGTCAGGATTTGTCATTAGTTATTTGAACAGGAATACAGTAGTGGTAAGGTATTACTTACTTGGACACAAAAGTTAAACATTACCAAGGTAATTTGTGACAATAAACCAACTTGATTAATATTTATTTATTTACCTTTAGGCGAAAAGATATAAGCTGCAACGCAAACGTAGGACATACTTTAATATACCTACGACATACTTTATCCTAAATTAGATAGTATAGATACCATGACCGCAATATTGAAAAGGGTGCTAATATTTATTACATAAAGGATCTGAAAATGTATAACATTAACATTAAATATTATTCAGTATTCTCAGGGGCCTCTGTGTTATTTTCCTTGTTCTCGTCTGGAATTGTATTTCTTTTATGAAAATTGTCAACATCTTCCTCTAGAATTGCTACTACGTTATGACCACCAGTGATGTGTTCACTAATAAGTTCCTTCTTTAAATTCCAGTCGCTTTTCTTCGCTCGCTTTTTAGGCGCTGACATTTTTTGTCCTGTACTTTGAAGACGCTTCTTTGAATTTCTTAAAATTATTTTGAAAAACTCGTCGCAGTCATGCTCGGTGAAGGTAGAGTCAGTTTCTCTAACAAGCGTAAGAAAACAATTTCTAAAGTTTTTAAAATATTTGAAAGGAACCTTTTGGATATCACTTTTACTGTTTCCCGCCCACGAACAATGTAAGAGGCATTGACGAGTAATAAAATGGTCAATAAGTCTGTGACAAGCCGCGAGGCCCCTGCATGTCCCACTAGAACCACAAATAACACTCATTTCAGCAACTACATGAGCAAAAAACTCGTCATTGCCTAAATTTGCGTCCAACTCAGATAATTCTTCCACATTTTTAACAGGTTCACGGCTTCGGAAAAGCGGCACAGAGGTAGCCCGTTCATTAGAAGATTGTTCTTCAGACGTAAATGATGTTCTAGTGACAGTGACTCTTAAACTGGTTACAGTAGACTGAATTGTCGATAGTTGGCTCATCATTTTCGATTGATTAGCAATAATAGTATCTAATAAGGATTTATCCAATTGTGACGTGACATGATTTTGTTGTTTAGTCGATTGTTGTGAAGCGGTGTGGGTTACAGGGACCCGATTGTCCTGATTGCAGCCAGCTAATGGGTCTTTTTCGGAGGCCGTAGTTCTCGCAGTGCTACCTGCAACAAAGAAAACGTTTTAACATGTACCTACCTACTACATTTTTAATTTACGGTTTGAATTGACTAACATTCAACTTAAGTAGTAAAAAAGTGAAAAGAGCATGATTTGAAGCAATAATCGTTTAATTCTCGTAAGAGCTGCTCTACGTTAAAATAATTTTATATGAAAATTAATAACTTAAATAAAATAAATCTACAATAATAGATAATAAATTTATCCTAACAGATCTGTAACTATAGTAAGGCTCGATTCGAATATAATTATATAAAATATCACCGATTTACGTATCGCGTTGAGTAAAAAGTATCACTAAGCGTAGCTTATAGTTAGCACAATTTTCGAAATATACATAAATTTTGAGATAATTAGAGATCAACAATTAAAAGTAAGCTATTTCTAAATATATGAACAATAATCATATCATGTACAGTGAGCTGCGAAATTTCGTGAAGAAATTGTGAATGAATTCATTGATAAAGTCGCCATGCACTTTTGCGACTGGTGGATGGGAATGCATAACTGGACTTAAAGCTTGAATACGCCAAAACGTGGGCACACATTTTTGTTTATAATTTTTGTCATGGGTGGTTTATTCATTTTTTGTTTACTTAAATTAAAGTCGCTATATCATGAGGAACATATGATACCACAATAACTGTCAATTCTATAATTCGTATTCATTATAACGAGCTTTAAACAATAACGGAGCGTAATCACTTTGCACCAAAAGCCTTGGAAAATTCGATTAGGCTAAAGAAACTTGTGAAAATGTTAATATATCGATTAGTTTTTGTGATTTTGAAATGTTGCCGAGACGTTAATGAATGGAAAAACAACTAGAAAGCAGAAAAACACGAGATTGAAATGAGAAAAAATAGAAACTAGAACCATACAGCGTTCTTATATAAAAACCGAGATCTTAATTTTCTTATGTTGCATAAAAGGTAGAAATATCTCAAATTTATGTACAAAAAGTGAAGTCAAGTTAGATTAAGAGCTAACAAGAACTTATCTGCCTTCAAAATAGTGGTGCTAAATTAAATTTGTATGCAAAATGTAGGGTATATTATAGTCTGTGATATGTCAAATCCTGAGGCTGAAATGAAAGTGTACTCGTAGTATATTAGCATGATAAACTATAATATTTTCAACTATATTCAATATATATTTCGCTCCAGGAGACCTTTAATTTCTATTTATTTGTAATTTTATGTGCCCACGTTTTGGTGTGTTCAAGCTTTATCTACTATCTTACGGGATAGTCATAAAATATTGCTTATTATCAAAGTCATTGTTTATTCGGGCGCTGATTTCTATTCATCTTTCTTTTCTTCAGGGTTGGGGGGTCGGAGCCAGAGGTCGGTTCTGGGGAGTATTCTCGGGAAGTTCAAGGGAAGGGCGAGGGAGGTTGCCCGGGGCGACGTGAGGGGGGAGGGAAGGAGTGCAGCTGCTGTGGCGAGGAGACTGGAGGTGGCGGTGGCCGTGGAAGTGGAGGCAGGTGCGGGGAGCGCTCGGGGGCGCAGTTGGACGAAGGCGCCATTGCCGCAGCGTGCGTGGGACGGCGGCAAGTGGTTGTGATTGTCGCCGGAGGCCACCAGCTTGCCGCTGGAGAGGCGCACGCGGGCGCGGCAGCCCATGTGTTTGGACGAGCAGTAGAAGAAACGCCCGCCGACCTGCGAGTACGTGTATCCACGTAGCACCAGAATGTATTTGCCTTTCTCCGTCGGTATGAATTGGACGTCTGCAAAAAATTATTACAATTAATAAGTGATCCTGTATTTAAATATGGAGGTACAATGAATTAAAGACTACGGCTTAAAGATCACGTATTTTAAACCTTATTGCATTTATAGTTAGTAATATGCAAACAAAATAAATAGGTACCCAGTAAAACATTGCATGTTTTAATGCGACCAACTCATTATAGTCTTACACTATGCAATACAGAAGCAAGTACAGAAACAAATAAAGACAATTGGATAGAGGTAACAACAGGCGGTGTTATCGTTTAAGAGCGATCTCTTCCAGACAACCTTTGGGTACAATAAAATTAGAAGTAATAAAGTAATGCCAAAAGTAATAAAATATTACAAAAAATAAGTTACAACTAAAACTATAAATACCATGCCACCATAATAATTAAGTTTTCTTTATCAGATATTATTGTACGTTCCACCCATTAATTCTAAGGTTAGCTGAAAGAGATCCCTTATCGGGATAAGTTCGCCTATATACCTAAATCTATGTAATTTTCATGTAAACATATTTTTGTACAATACCATAGTCACAAGATCATTCCATAGTTGTTTAAGGTATAACAACATGGTCACTACGAGTATTTGCAGATGTGCCGACTTCTACTCATACCAGTAGGTACCGTAGCTGTGACATGTCATGCTTTGCATTTGTAAACCATGGAAAAACCTTTGACTCGGTCGAATCCGAATACTCGTCAGTCTGAAGTAACACGTTCACTGCGGGATGGGGTCGATAAAACCCCACGCAAAGTAATATACGACTAACACAATTTTTTTATTTTATTTATTAAAGTTGGGAACATACAATAAATCGCAGTTTCATGTTTCTTAACTGCTAAGCCAAAAATGCCTTGTTTACAGCCAGAGTTCGGACTAAATGCACTACATAGGTATGTTATAATATTGCACATATGTTATATGCCACAGCGAAGGCGTTAATAGATGAGCCAGGCCAGGTGTAGCCATTATACTCGTATCAAGGTGCTGAGAAATCCATAATAATCTAAATTTAAGTATAATTAAATCTTGAAATACTGTCCGTTTCTCACGACATATTTAGGAGGCGGATGCGTGTGTTCGGTATGTATGCGCAGAACGACGTCAACGTTGCGTCTCAGACGAGCCTTGCAGCCACGCCACTTGGACGAGCAGCACCAGTGCGGGGTCTCGTTGATCTGCGAGTACGCGTAGCCTTCTAGCATCAGTAGGCACTTGTTGCCGCTTCGCGTCGGAATCATTATCACTTCGTCTGAAAAACATACAAAGACTGGCTAGAATAATCTCCTTAACACATTCACCGCTGTGCTGCGGTCGTAGCCGATAACAGGGGTTTCCCGGTATGTAGCTTAAATGCTTCGTAGAGGCAAAACGACAACGTGTCGTGATTAGCGCTGAATGGGTTGGTTGCTGTCAGACTGTCAGTAGACTTGTTCTCATCATCCCTTTAGTCCTGGTCAACGTAATACTACATGGAAATGTTACGATCACGACAAAATACACGATATCGTCGAAATAAACAAAAAATGAAATTCATATTAAAATAACCTTTAATATAATAATTAATTAATATTAGCCGTCTGTCTTGTGGTTCGACATCTGGAATACAAATAAAATAGTCGAACAGTAACTAGAAGAGACAGGCTAACTTTATGGCATTGAAACGTAGCTTTATTTGACGTTCATAAGCGGATTGTAATAGGTATGCCTACTTTAAAAATAAATTATCTTTATTACCACATAATTTTACTGAGAGATGTGATATTATTACTTAGTCACGTTGCCCGAATGTCTAGTAATATCTGGATGTCTCCGGAGGAATTCGCTAGCCCATGTTACCCCTGCCATCTTCTTTTGTTTATTAAATGTATGTTTTATGTTATGTGTAACAGCAAATTTGTAAGCCAATTCTCGTAATCTCATTGAAGTAAGCCCGTCTTTTCCAGCCTCAGCCATATCCTTGACGTAAAAACAAAACATTTTCTCCATATCACGATTAAATGTCATAGGTTTACCGGCACACATTGCTGGCTTTCCTTTCTTAAGACGATTACGAAGACTAGCTTCACTCAGTTTAAAAGAACGAGCAACTTTTCTTATTGACTCTCCATTGAATATTCTTGTGCGAGCCTCGGCGAAGATAATTTCCGTCCAAAGCCGACGTTTGGTTCCAGGCGTGACACCTAGGGTAGCAAAAGTGAAAATAATGTCAAAAATAATAGGACAGCACGTGAAGGAAAAAAATAGCGATAACAGGTCGGGCGCATACTTAGTGCATAAATATCACTGGAATCCAGCGGTCCCCCTTTCCGGTAACCATTTAGGTACGCATAATGAATGTCATTAACGGGTCTAACGCGATTAAATTTCATTATTTGAACTTTTTTTCGACTTTTGTTTTTATTGTTAGTGTTGCGTGTCGTGACGTGGACAATAAACATTAAAAAGAAACGGGTAGATAAATTTATTTGTCTACCCCGAACATTTGTATAAACTAATGTCGGGTAGTTTAGTGTTGTTTACCAATATCTCAATTGACATTCTGCTGGGACGTCAGTCTTCCGTGACCACAGCTAGTGCAAACTAACCGAAACATCGGAAACAAGGTAAAATAATGAAATTTAATCGCGTCAGACCCGGTAATGACATTAATTATGTGTACGAAACGCGAGTTTTAACTGTTATATTTAGGTACGAGTACTAATATGGTTACACTTAGCTTGCTAGCCTTAGTATTTTTAACTTGATTCTAACTTTTTTATATTTGGATTTTTTTGTTTTGTAATAAAAATGTACCCGATATGTACCTTAAAAGGTTTTTGTTACTTATATTATACAATTATTTAGATTAGATTAGATGATTTATTTCATGAAAGACGATTACATAATAAGTTTGCATTAATGTCAAAAATATAAGAATTTCTACCATGATCGTCAAAATAAAAAAACCGGCAAAGTGCGAGTCGGACTCGCGTTCCAAGGGTTCCGTACATTACACAATTTAAACAATGTATTTTTTATGTGAAATTTTAAAGTCTTTAAAAAACCCGTAGGGGTCGGATCAAAAACTAATAAGTAATTAAGTCCGACTCACGCTTGACTACACATTTCTAATAGGTTTTCCTGTGATCTATAGGTAAAGAACTATTTTGTGTATTTTTTTCAAAATTTTAGACCCAGTAGTTTCGGAGATAAAGGGGGAATGGTCATTTTTTGTATATTTTCTTGAATAACTTCTAAACTGTTTATTTTAAAATTATTAAAAAAATCTATTTGAGTTTCTCACAATGAGCTCTTTCATTTGATATGTAACACGATATAGTTTGAAAAACTTTATTTATTAATTTTCTCATTTGCCCCCCAAAAGTGGCCCCGTGTTTAAATTTTATTTGTTTACGTTACATGTCCATCTTTGGGTCACAGACTTACATATGTATGCCAAATTTCAACTTAAGTGGTTCAGTAGTTTCGGAGAAAATAGGCTGTGACAGACGGACAGACAGACAGACGCACGAGTGATCCTATAAGGGTTCCGTTTTTTCCTTTTAAGGTAGGTACGGAACCCTAAAAATGAAAATAATAACAATACTAATGAAAATAGAATTATAGCTCCAATCAGGATTGTCAACACAATTACAATAAGAATAAGTAGATAGATACTTACAAATCCAAAATATTAGTAAATTTACAATGTCAAAACTTACACTAAACAGTAAAAACACAACACAAGAACAATAAAAATAGAAACAATAAATAAAAAGTCAATTAATCCCAAATGGGAACAGTGATTACAGTGTCATATTAATAGAGTAGGTATAAAATAATACAAATAATATCTCCCAATAAGAGTCGTCCACACACTATAATATAAAATAGAAAAAAAAAACAATGAAATAGTATTATCTCCCAATAAGAATACAATGTCAATAAAAAACAATAATAATAAAATAATTTCTAAATCAAAATGTCATTTCCATGAACTCGTTAATAATTATTGTTATGTAACTGACAGTGTATGACTAATACCAATAATATTCTATTCTATTCTATTCATTTACTGAGTACAGAGGGTTTTCCAACAAAAGGTTTCTCAATTTACGTCTGAATATTTCGTCGCATTGCTCGTTTCTTATCTCGGCAGGTAGGTGCTCGAAATAAGTAGGTCCGATGATTCGTGGGTTCCTTTTTGAAAGCACCAAGCGACGAGGAACTGTTATAAGACGACCTGTGTTACGCAGTTGTTTTCCCGGACAATCTACACGAGAAAATTGAGCAATATTGTTTCTCACGTATATTATTAAGTCAAACAGGTATTGTGAGTAGTGAGTCATTATGCGTTCCGAAATAAAAAGTTCTTTACATGGGTGCCTATGTTTTACTCCAGCAAGTGTACGAAATGCTCTCTTCTGAACTATTAGGACTTCTGGCATCAGTGGAGTTACCTCAAATGAGCGTGCCGTACGACATAATAGAATGGAAGTGAGCAAAGTACACCTGTTTTAGAGCTTCCTTCGAGATAAGTGGCTTCATCTTTCGCAACGCAAAGACTGCACTACCCAACCTGTCACAGACACTGTCAACATGGTGCTTCCAGTTAAGGTTACAGTCGACTATAAACCCAAGGAACCTACTCACTTACTTAAACTTATGATGTGTTTAATACCGTATACCGTGATGTGTATATATACCGGTCCATCAGGATCGTTAAACCTTGAAATAACTCCCGTTCTTGAAAATATACTTGGGCGGCGGGTGTATGTGCTCGGTGTAGACGCGGCGCGTGCGCAGGTTCCCTAAGTACTGCACGCGAGCTTTACAGCCCAATGCCTTCGACGAGCATAAGTAATGGGTGGTGTGGTGCACCTGGGAATATGTGTACCCGTCCACCATGAGGAGATACTTTTTGCCGGACTTCGTAGGTAGAAGCACAACATCTGAAAGTATTTTTTAATAAGCAGTGCTATTAGAATGTGTTTTTTTTTTACTACAAAAAAGTGTTTTTGAGTACTACTATCACAATAAATACAACTTTGGCATGGTTTATTCTCATAATTATTAATTGCAAGTACACAAACAAACTCATACTTACAAATACACATAATACACACAAAGGTAAATAAGAGGAACGATATCTACTCTACTCGTACTCTTGGTCTTGATAGGTACTCTTAGTAAGAATAGATTTGAAAAAATCAAATCAAGAAATAGGTACATTGAATAACAAGTTGTCAGCGAATGCAAATCAAGCTTTGCCAACTTGCCAGTAATTTTATAGAAATAGTTTATTCGTGGCACACTATTTTCGTTTTGATATATACTCGTAGATATATTTAATGGGGGACAGCCTCCTCCGTAGAATTCAGTAGTTTGGACATAGTAACTGGAGGGAAATATCTGTAACTACAATCGCCAAGAGCGTGTGACTAGTATTGTATTGATCTTAAATTTTAATATAGTCGCCATTTTTGAAAACATAACCCGGGCGCGGATGGCAGTGCGTGGTGTCTTGCCGCTCGACCTGACCATTCGCAAGCCGGTACACGGTGGCGCGACAGCCCTGCGACTTCTTGGACGAGCAGTAGTACTTCAGCCCGCGCGATGTCTTGTTCATCAACGAGTAAGTGTAGCCGTCTAGCATGAGCAGGTCTTGCTTGCCTTTGCGGGATGGGATCATTATCACTTCTGCAAATGTTGTGCTCAATTAACATTTTATGTTAAGATAGTATTAAAGCTTTTGAGGCTTGGTTTGTAACGTTCGTTAGACCTCAGAAACATTTTAGGTAGGTATTAAGAGTTGATGAAAAGTTTTGGGGAAATAAGGTGCGACCACACCGCTGCTTAAAAAACGGTGAAGGTACGGAATCGCTGTGTCGCATCGTAAGCGTTTCGTTTTTTTGGCGTGCCATCCACACCGCTGCTCAAAATACGCTGACGGTGCGGAATCGGAATTTACAATGGATCACTTAAACTTTGTTTTCTGTTATGAACTAGTTTTATAAATTTTAGAGTACATTTAAAATAAAAACCTTTTAAATCTGAAGATTTCTAACTATATTCCCGTGAGATTCGATAATATTAAAGTTATTTCGACTTAATAGTAATTAAAGATTTGTTTTAATATTATGGCTATTTGAAACTCTGACACATAGGCCCTAAGCACACGAGGCGTAGGCGTAAGCGTATCGTAAAAACGTTACGAGTACGAGACGCGTAGTTCTGGGCACCAAGCGTCGCGTAAGCGTAATCGTTCTGTTTGCATACAAATTCTTCAAGGCTTCGCTACGCTTACGACTCGTAATAACGACATAGATCTCATACGCTACACTACGACTACGCTTCGTGTGCGGACTTGTTTGAACTTGTACGTGCTCGTAGCGCTCTCGTTCTACGCGCGTATAACGATACGCTTACGCCTCTTACGCTTACGCCTCGTATGCTGAGGGCCTTAATCTACGCAACCCTGTAAGTTTAGTTTCTTGGTGGTAAAATTTGTGCATTTTTTCATATTATTCTTTGTCAGTTCTTTTCGATGTATGTATTACCGAAATTCGTGTTCTGTATTTTACTAAAAGTACTGTAAAGTTTTTGTGAATGAGGGATTCAACCAACCAAAAATACTGGATTAACCCCTGAAGTACATAAATAGAGTGACTTGTTAAATCATTGAAAAGTTAAATTTTATAATAACAATAAAAAATATTAAGACAGCACAATTATTTTTTACATAAATTCTCAACAAAATTTCCTTCATCTTAGGATTACCAATACAAAAAATTACAGCCTCAATCACTGATTGTTATGATAAGAAAGAAAACAATTTCTTTTAGAAACAAAACAAAGTCTAACTTGACATTTGACACACATGACCGTCGTGAACTTATATTTACACAACCGGCAGCGACTGGGAAGAGTGAGCCGGGTAATGTGCGTGGTTATGGAGACGACGCCCGTCGTCACGACCAGGCTGCTGTTGGCGTTTAGGGACCTCAATAACTTCAGAGTAAATCGTTATGTCACGATTGCGACATTTTGCATTCGTGTTTTTCTTTCTTTTCTTTGTCATTTTCTTTCGACAAAGTCCTAAAAATGTAAGTTCAAAAGCTAGATGTAAAGTAAAAACTTTAAAAATCACATTAGGGGCATTTCACGTCAAGCGGGCAGCAAAAAAATGGTCAGGTTCTGGATTTTGTTCATAGTTGGATTAATTGGACCTATATGTGAATTAAAAAATTTGGCATCATTACTTTTTTAATATATTGCTTCGTTAAAAATTTATACGCATTTGAAAAAACTACAAAATTTGAGGAACGGATTTTTTAAAAATTATTATTTCAATTCTTTCAGTGGATTTAATTATAACTAAATAGTGATTATTTGAGAATATTAGTTGATTTCTTTGAAAATTTATAAAAAAAGTTTTTTTTTATCTTTTTTTCATATAACAAACCGGAAGTTAGTATTAAATATCTTTTTTTTTCCAACTTCGCATTTTTTTATATTTTTTATTTTTACACAATAATGTAGCTTATGGTGTACTAATGTCCTATAAAATTTTTTATAATGGCATCTCGATTGGTTTTGAAGATTCATGAAGTAATTCGAAAGTACTGCGCGACGCTCCGTACTGAGAGGTAGTTCTATGTGGCAGTCTTTAATGGTCAATTACGGGTTTTTTTACTTTTGCGTAACGGAATTAAAGCAATAAACAATATTTCATCGGTTAAGATGAAGAAAAGCTAATGATGTATTATTCAATCGTGCCTTGTAGTGCACCGCGAAGTGTCCGTGGCAAGCCTCCGAAACAAGATTCGTGTCACGGTTGTGACATTTAGTAGACGGATTATTTTTATTTCTTTTCTTCGTCAGTTTTTTTCGCCGATGTACTGAAATGTTAAGCTGTTCTACTGAAATGGTATATTGCTACTTACATACACACTAATTAAATACTGACCCCAAATATCTAATACGTGTGTTTGTAATTATTATAAGACTGAATACACATTTTAACGATTATAAATTAATATTTTATTGCATGTTTAATAACAATACAAAACGAACATCGACAATTACTGATTATTATGATACAAAAGAAAACAATTCCTTTTAGCAGTGAAACACAACCTATAGTCACACTTCTTGCACTTGACTGTTGTTTTCTTTTGAATGCACAGCTTACAACGGCCAGTCGTCGTGTGAACGGCGAAATGACCATAGCTGTCGAGGCGAGCGCCGTCTTTAGGCTTAGTCTGACGGGGCTTAGAGCTGTAAACTTCAGGATCTACCACTATTTCTTTGAGTCCAAATTTCTGGGCTACAATTTTTGTCTTTCTTTTTATCTTCTTTGTTTTACGACGAGTTACTGAAATATTTATGCTTGGGTAAAGAGATTTTAATTCAACGTAGGTAGGTATCTTTAATTCTTAATATATAGGGAGTAATGTAAATTTGGATGTAATTATAAGAAAACCTGAATTGCATTAGATACAACAAACAAGAAATTATGATTGGCAACCTAAGTTTCTATTAAGATCTGTTTAATTTAGGCATAACATAAGTGTTGAGTAAAAAAAAGCAATATCAGCACATCGAAATATTGTATTTTATTGAAAAACAAACAATCGTTCACCAAAACCACACAGGAATTGTTTAAGATAAATCTTTTAAAGATATCACACAAGGTAAGCAGGAAAATCAATGAAAAAGGAACATTTTATATTTGGTTCATAAAGCGGTACCTACTGCACCGCAAATAGCCTTATAGAATATGACACTTTGTGAACTTAAAAATAGAGCTCAAAGCTCGGAAGCACTCCATTAACGCACCCAATTTAACTAGGCAAATACTTAATGATTAAGTAATTATTAACTTGTAGACTAGATAAAAATCTTTATAATAATAAAACAGTACAACTTCTGGCGTGTAGTCAGCAGTAAATGTTGCTAAACGGCCAGCTTGTTCAAAATGAACTTAACACAACTTTATTTTTAATTATTTTTGTGTGCAAATTTTGATCACCTCATCTAAGCAGATAAACAACTAGGTAATTTTGCTGCTGACTATAGATTTTTGACCTATATGTAAAAAATACCTATTTATTCACGACCATTTTTTCTTACCTAAACGTTGTTGACAAGGTACTTGCATTTATAAGCTACATAAAGTAAAATATAAACATAGTACAATAAACATAGCACTGGTTAGTTTAGCCAATCAAAAATCTATGCCTGCGATTTCTTCAACTAAAAACTTACTACATTAACATTACATTTTAATATGCATATTCACATTTCCTTTCCTAATACAAATTGTATTCTTTTAACTAATTGCATATTATACCTAGTTCTCATGGCAAGTACCTAGTCCAAGTCACGACCATGACATCGAGCTAGTGGTCACAACCCTCGTTCACTTAAATGACAGTACACTGTAACACTGTATAAAAGTATACATCCAAAAGTATAGACCTTTCTGGACTTGTATGCCACATAGAGATATATATTTAGGGTTTGCGTTCTTAAGTATCTCTAACAGTCTATACCTAATCGTTCTGTATGCATGCATTTAACGGCTGTACTTTTGACGCGTAGTCTGATCCGTTACTTATGATGCTAACTGTACCTGTTTCTATGATTATTAATGTTATTAGATTATTTTAAAACGGGTCACTCACACACTACACACCGCGCCCTCGACCAGTGAAGATGTGACGGTGCTCCGTGAAGACGGTCCTCGTAAATTGGACCGAAACATGTCGAGCTATTCGACTTAATACTACGTAAGTGACCCGTTTTAAAATAATATAATATGTTTGAGTCTCACGGGAGTTTTATAGTTAAAATGATTAATATTGTCTTATTCTTAAAACTATTACATTTTGTATACTTTGTTCAAACCTTACGCTAACGATTACACGTCTAGCTTTGTTAAAATAGCCCTATAATTTTTAGTTATTGTCGCCATTAAGGCCTCTAAACATTATTTCTCCGACCAGATTTATAATTAATCCATCGTAAATTTTATAATATCGTTACTAATACATTAAGTACCTATTAATAACTAAAGTGATGTTCATGATTATAATTATAAAAACACTAGTAAAACTTTCTAATCTAAATTAAGAATAAACCCGTAAAACTTTGCGACTTGCATGATGATTATTTACGTAGAATATTTTTATTGAGTAAAAAAATAATTGATAGATAAGTAAATATTAAAGGACAACTTTACGCAGATGAACCTCGTTCTACATTAATCTCTCATAAAGGCTTGTGTTGTGGGACTAGACAACAATATCTATAATATATAGAGGGAGTTATAATTATATAAATATTTAATACATAGAAAACATCCTTAACTCAGGAACATATTTGTGATATAAAGCCTGACCAGTAATATATGATCATTGTCAAGAGAGCGCTGTTATTATCATGTATAGGGTGACAGTTCAGTATACTATGAAAAAACTAGTTCCAGTGAAATTCCGCAACACGGCGCGTGATCATATATTCCTGGTCAGGCTTTACATACAAATAAATACACTTCGGACTAGACTAGGAGGCCGTCAATCATAATAAATTATCATCCAAGCAGTCTCCTTACTCCTATTTGTGTAGCATAAAAGGTTGATTTTTGCGTCTATGCCGCAGGTGCCAACAATGAAGACAAACATCATCATATCTGCTGGAACAAGTTCAATGCAACCTTCATTCAACAGTTCTACAATAATAGATAGATTGTCTACTCTGTGGGACCTGCGTTTTCCGGTACGTGATCGCTAATCAAGGAGCTTTCAGCCCCAACAGCCAGGAGGTTCTTAATGGAGCAGGTTAATCACTGGAGCACTGGTGCAGCACGATCTCAAGGTCGTGGAAAGAGAACAGGCGCCTGCGCCGCTCATACACACAATCCACTTTTTCTGGAAGTCGTATAATTTATTAAAGATATGTTCCAGTATTTGTTTGACCTTAAAATTTCTAACTAAGCAGTCGGTCAGGAAGAATGTAACCCGCTGATAGAAAACAACGGCATAGATAGAATAAAACACAAAAGTAAAAAATAAACTGTTTTATAAAAACATGATAAAATATATAATATTTTTTTACAGTAATCCCTAAATTTAAAAATTATCTACCGAACCTAAACCATTTATATGTTTCATAAAAACTAAAAAGCGTTATCATTAAATGATACGTTGCGTTGTTTATAAAATAAACCACTGTACCATAATAATATTAACCATCTCACCTTGTCATAACATGATCAAAACATAAAACTGTATTCAAGCAAAGGGTTAGCCATGTTTACAACGATCATTGCTGGTGATCATTCAACTAGAACTTAGGTAAAATACATATAGGTACCTCGAGATACACATCATACACTCAAGGTCAAAGCTAACAATTTTTAATGGAAATGTCTGTAAATTACACAATTTTCATTGCTCCTGAATATAAGACCTGTCCCATATAAGTCTTTTTACAAGAACTAATGCTGATTTTGGTAGGTATTTCTAATTTATTTACTTTCATATTTTAATATATGAAGGATACACGGAAAGAACTAGACATTTTGAGTAATCGCGGTTTTAATATTTGGATCCATGTCAAAATGTATGGTAATTCCGTGACCAGGTCTTTTTTAACTAAAAAAAATTGTGTTACATATTATACAGTGGTAGCAAAAGATATAACTAATAGTTCATTAAGAAAAGATGAAAATCTCCTAACTCTAAACCTCTTAACTTAAGAGTATACCATATGATATGAAGGGTACACGGAAAGAACATGTCTAGTCACTTTTTGATGATGAGATTTTCATCTTTTCTTAACATGTAACACAATTTTTTTTAGTTAAAGTTAAAGGCTTAAGAGTCTTAAGCCTTAATTTACAACATTTATCAATTATTTTATTTTGTAATGTGAGCAGGAGTAATATTTTTCCTTCAAGTCCCATATAAAATCTTGCGAGCACTGTTCGGCTATATTTGCACCTGACGCCAATATTTTTATTTTACTAGTAAATTATTCTGTAAATTCAAGAATGTAATTTAATTCCGCTTCTGATAATGCTAAACAAAACCCTTTGTAAAAAGTTTGGCAAAATTATATGGGTTTGAATACTTTCATATCCGTATTTCGATTTTGTATGAAAACAGGAGCCATTTTATTTCTCTTTTTATATAATTTAGATGATATTCTGTCGCCAATTTGAGGTCTTAGCAATGATACGTTCTTCTTTGGAATCTTGCACCTTGTTATGACTGTGATATATTTTTACTAATTTTTCTGCGAATACAAAATATTAGTGGCAAATCGATCGCAAGTTTCCCAAATAACAATTTCTTCATTTTTGCATTAGGGTCTAGCAATGGGTTATGTGCGTCTCAAAATGGTTTATTTTAAAATTAATCACTAGTCAAGCGCTATATAAATAACATAGTTACAGAAAAAATATTTTAGTTCATCAGTAAGTTTTTTATCTTAATGTGTTCATGTAACAAAACTTTACGGGACAGGCCTTAGTTAGCCTGTGCTCGATATCCAAGTGGTTTATAAGAACAGCTTTATCAAACAGCACATAACAGTTTAACAGCAGTGGTTGTCTAAAGTGTAACATGACAATGTCAGCATTAACATTAATTACTATCGACAGCTCAAATACACTTTAAATTTCATTCTATATTTTGCAGCACCCAACAACATGACATTTAAAACAAACATTTATAAAAAATAAGTAATTGTCTTACAATATCCAACATGATTTAATTACACAAAATCCATCTGCCCCTGTGCCGACATAAATTCATTATTTTACCTACTTAAGTTATTATCATACATTAATTAGGTACTTAGTTATATAATATACCAACAATTCATAAAAAAATACCTACATTGAAAGCACCAAAAATTTAAGAAATCCGTCCTTCATTTACTTAACGGCCCATTTCGAACAATGCCTATAAGGTGTCACAGCGATACGATACCGGTCTGACAGTGTCAAAAGTGACATTTCTTTAACCAAAAATGTCACTTTTGACACTGACAGATCGGTATCGTATCGTTGTGACATCTTATAAGCATTGTTCGAATTGGGCTGTATATGTCATTGTCAGCCTTAAGACGATAGAACTATCTGTCTGAACAGACTTAATTACTGTGTCAAAACTATAATATATTATTTTTCTGCACTCCAAAAGTCCATTGACCGATTAAATTTAATAAATATAATATACTGGCTAATGGAAATGTTCTATACGTTGCAATATAATTACGTGTACCTATGTATTGTGTCATATCATATCTGAATAAAATAACGAGAGCAGAAAATTACAGATAATGCGTGAGTATTAATAAACCCTGCGAAGTCTTGATCTATTACAAAATTTGGAGAACTGATTTCGGTACGTTAATAAGCTGCAAACATGCAAGCTAGGGTGAAAACAAATCGCAAATACAATTTTATATCACTTTCAAGCAATTGACATCCCAGGACCAACTTAAATTTATTTCACAGAAAAGTAAAATAAATAACACAAAATATACTAAGGTTGTAAGGTTTGTTTGTGTAAAATTGAAAGCGTTTTTAATTATTGGTCCAAATCGCCCAGCTATAGTCCGTCTCCCTACGCTAAAGTTGCAGCAGTAACAGACGGTTGTCTTCGATGGTGCACAGCGGTGCTTGACTTGTTTTTGATGAAGAGCGTTTATGTAAAGTATGTAACCCGTACAACTTGCATGCAGACCATGCAGTCGATGTGCACTTATGCAGGCAATGCTTGGCATCCCCTTTATGAAGTAACTAGCTTTTGCCCGCGACTTCGTCTGCGTGGAATTAGTAATTTGGGTAAACAAATCTGCTTTAAAATCCATCCTTTTTTTTTTTCACCCCCAAAATTGGTCCACTATACATTTCTACCCCATTTTTTACGCCCTTAAGGGATGATTTCGGGGATAAAAAAAATTCTATATCCTTCCCCACAGCTCAAACTATCCCCATACCAAGTTTCATCTATATCGGTTTAGCGGTTATTGATTCCCCATACAAATTTCCACCCCCCTTTTCACTCCCTAGAGGGATGTTCTGGGATAAAAAGTATCTTATGTCCTTCCCCGGGACTCAAACTATCTGTATACCAAATTTCAACTAAATCAGTTCAGCGGTTTAAGCGTGAAGAGATAACAGACAGACGGACGACCAGACAGCCTTTCGCATTTATAATATTAGGTAAGTATGGATGCAAAATTCTCCCTTTGTTAGCTATGATTATGGAACCCGTACATCTTTACGACTTGCCCCTCGATGGTGGTGATGCTGGCGATGCACTGCAGCCGCCGCTTGCGCCCGCACACCCAGCGCGTGCGCGGCCCACGGCACTTCTCCTTGATGAAGTTGTTGCCGCCGATCCGGATCATGGGGTTGCCTCGGCACGATAGCACGAAACGGACATCTGGAGTGAAGTGACGGAAGATAAAGTTATTGTGAGAATCTCGCCCGTGCCTCACTATATTCTTATAAGTACATACCAATTTAAAGAAATTCGCGGTGAAGACCTCGGATTTCCTTTATCTTAAATTAATAAACTTCAGCATATTGAGGGCGTTACCAACTTAAAAACCTCATTATGTTTTAATTTAATGAATGGGGTTGACCGGTCGAAATGCAGCAGCAAATTAGCAGATGGCGCTAGCAGAGCAAACCTTTGACAGTTGCCAACCCCATTGCTGTTTCGCGCTGCGCTATGGTTGTCTGGTAGAGAATGCCTAAAGGGGTCAAGGCATTATTAAGTTCGACATTTGTTGTTGTTTAATTTTGCAATAATTTAAATAAATAAAAACGTGACATTTCAAAGTATCTAACCTACGTGTACGTTTAAGTCCTATGCCTACTAGCTATAATCCTGTAGATAAAAAAACCGGCCAAGTGCGAGTCGGACTCGCGTTTTAAGGGTTCCGTACAATCACAATAACAACACCACGTTTCACGTAAACCATGGCGGCTGTGTCCCTAAAACAGCCTAACAGCATTTTTGTTCTTAAGTCCGACATACGCCTGAGTACAATAGCATCTAAACTATCATTTGACAAAGTATCAAACGCGAGGCGATGAGGCCGATGACTGAAAACAATTTAATTTTTTACATGTTCATGTAACCAGCTGACGGTCTTTCCACAGCGATACAATCGGCTGACGATTTTGTTTATTCACAATAGCATCTAAACCATCATCTGACAAAGTATCAAGCCGGAGGCGATGACTAAATTTTTTATGAGTTTGTTTGCTGCCATTCCTCAACCCACCAACGGAGCGGCAGCTGACGTTCACGAGGGTGCATCATACACAGCCGTTATAACCACTATACGAGTTTTCGCCCGGGAGGCGATTGGTCATGGAAATCTGTTCCTGGCCCGCGATCTATTACAATAATCGATGTGTCGAATAACAATAAAACTTAATGGGATGGGAGTTATTGTAATAGAATGCCATAGATTATTTGGCTTCACTACCGGTTGATAGAACTTGCCTTCTAAGCTTGATACCTAATCTCATCATCATCATCATTGGCCTTCGAGTCTATTACAAACTATACAAGCAGTATCAGGTAGTGACAACGTTTTTCGTGGCTGTGTAAGCCAATACGGGAGCGGCATACACGACTACAAGCCTGGCAGGTGTAATGTGCCGTGGCGAACAGGTGTCGGGTTGACGACGCTTGGCTTGCTCACTTGCGAGTGTCTCAAACCAAGCAAATCCTACCTAATCTAAAGCATAGGTAAACAATATGATTTTATTTATTGGAATATTTGACGACCGGTCTGACCTAGTGGGTAGTGACCCTGCCTGTGAAGCCGATGGTCCTGGGTTCGAATCCGGGTAAGGGCATTTATTTGTGTGATGAGCACAGATATTTGTTCCTGAGTCATGGGTGTTTTCTATGTATTTAAGTATTTATATATTATATATATCGTTGTCCGAGTACCCATAACACAAGCCTCCTTGGGCTTAACGTGGGACTTAGTCAAACTGTGTAAGAATGACCTATAATATTTATTTATTTATTTATTATTTATTTAATATACCTAGCCTTCTAATTATGCGCGTTTTTTTCTTTTAATTTTCTAGCATTTAGTAGGTAATCGTGTTGTTCTATTCCACATAGGTACTCTTGATGTACCTAAAAGTAAGCCTTAATAAGCTCCGGCTTGCATTCGGATTATATGACGCCCGATGCCGATGAGGCGATGATAAGAACTAAGTAAAATTTAAAACAATTAATCAATAAGAATATTTTCTCAAAAATGGACGGCAAAGTCGACGTTGCCGGTTAAAAAGTAGGTCGCGAAGTGCGTAGTTTATGGTCAGTCGAAAAATTAAAAAATTAAAAACATTGCAGTCTCGATTTCAGGACTGCAATGTTGCCTATAAATTCCATTATTTGTCGAGTTCCAAACTTTTTAAAAGTTGAAGTGGCCATATCAAATGAAGGCATAGGTCCATTAAACAGCCAAACAGATGAAACAGATGACCAGTACTTATTATTATAATGTTGGTACCGCGATTATTTAGGTGTCTCAAATAGGTTGGCGTATTTTTAGCAGAAAAATACACTTCTATTTTTAATTTAAAAAATAAAAAGGCGGCAAAGCAAATCTTTTTACTTTTTTCTGTGAATATATTATAAGTACACAAGAACGTTGCTTCTGTACAATATTTTTACTATATTTGTTTTTATTGCGCCATTTTTGAGAAAAGCACTATATACGACTCGGCTGGAAGGCTACTTGCTGGCTTCGGATTAAATTAAACGGACTCCCAAGGTCGTCCGTTTAAAACGAATCCTCAGCCAGCAAGTAGCTACTTCCGAGCCTCGACAATAATGTACTATTAAATCATAATGAAAACCCTATAAACAAATCATGCCTTTGAATCAAATGTCTACAACTACATTTATCTCAATTGAATGTATTAACTTTCAGATGATATTCGAGACTGTTAATGCCATCTATTGGGAAACTCGCGCGAGACGTCACCAGCACGGAAAGGAGGCGACATCCATGCTATTTCCGCACGAAGATGACTAGCCAGCAACCAGATGGAGCTAGTATCGCCTGTGTCGTTATCTCTACATCGTTGCCTTGAACTGAGCAGATGCTTTGAGGTATGCTAAGCCCTACCGGTTTTATATCGCTTCATGTCTGATATTTTAAAACTTAGATTGATTGATCGTAAATACTTTAAGCTAATTTGATTAAAGGCTATTTAAAGCATAGTTCGAATATGTTATAATACTTAGGTACTATGTATAAAAGCATGAATTATGTAGGTACCTCTTATTTTAAGTTAATGACGTTTTAATAAAACACTTGGTGCATTTTATAATTCAAGCAATAATTTGGAATTGCTATGCTTATTTTCAGAAAATTGTGTCACATCATATAGTATGTAACGTAATGTTTTGCAAGTCGGTGAGTATAGTATTTGCACGTCATTAATTTAATATCAGATGAAATATTATAAACATTTAGCGTCACTAATTTTCACCTATGAACTACTCAAATTTATTTTTCTGAATTGACGGAGGCTAGCCACTTAAGGGCATGCATAGCACACTGCTTCGCATTTCGAATCGACGTCCTAAGCTGCGATTTTTAACAAACTACATAAATGTACTGTAGAATCTCGATTTGTATGCAAAAATCGCATGGTATAGCATATTGGCTCCGTATCTCCGTGCGAAGGTGCGAATCGCAGTAATCGCACGACGACTTGTGCTTTCGTCAAAGATGCAGTGCGCGCCGCAGGGTATCCCACACCGAGCTCCACGTACGGATTTTTGTACGTAGACGCGATTCCTCGCGCATCGGAGCTTCGGACGAAGATACGAAGAAAAACGCAGCACCGGAACATCGCGTCGTCACCGCACGCGAATTCGTCGCTTCGCACTTCGGAACGACATGCGACGGCAGTGTGCTATGCCCCTGCCTAGATATATATCAGACAGTTGGAATTAGAACTAGCGAAGAACTATTTTTAATTGCCAGAAAATGGTTCTTTACGATTATAAATTGATTGGCTGTACCAACTTGATTTATGTACAAATTTTCTTGTTTACTTATTTTGATACTGATATTGCTCATATATTTGTGGCTCTAGAGCACTAGTGAAAAAGGTGCAACTCGCGCAGCTTAAATGAAAAAGGGTTATATGAAGGGGTATATATCATTTTCATCTGAGGTGCGCGAGACTTGTACCCCTTTTTAAGAGCCACAGATATATGTGACGTTTTCGATCAAAAGGTACCGCATTGTCACCTACCATAAGGACGAAGTTGGATTGTATTTTTATACGAATAACCTGTCAGAGCATCCTTATATATTTATATTTATAAACAAGCGACAATTTGGTACCTTTTGATTGAAAACGACACATATTACTTTACTTACTTATCATTATCATCATCTTTATACCGCCAACGCCAACCTGCACCTAAAAAGACACCATCAAGCCTAATACATTAAAAGTAAAGTAATTTATTGCGTCATAAAACAACATCTAACATTAACATAAAACTCCCAAGTATTTTTCGTGGGTTATTTTACTAATATCGTAGGTACCTATTGCCAAAGCATTCATTTAACATTTCTCGTAAAACCTGGCTTCACTTTTTAAGTATTTCGATTTTCGACGTACCTAACCCACCTGAAAATGGGCCTCTTATTCATTTTCGGGAAGAAATACTTTCAGTAGATTTCCACACTGAAACATCTGTAATACAATGTAAGATTTAAATACCTGCATTAATACATTATCAGCACACTAACGACGAGCCATTAGTCTCCCGAACCTGGGACTCAAAGTGGACAGGAAGGAATGGAGGATATATTGTAATATTATAAGATATTTTTTATACTAATTCGGTGGCAAAAATCATAAGGCCCGCCTGATGGTAAGCAGTTTCCGTAGCCTATGGACGCCTTCAACTCCAGATGTGTTACATGCGCGTTGTCGACCCTTACACTCCGCACCCTCGTTGAGCTTACTTACTTGGCAACCTTACTTACCGGCAGTAGGAACAGGAAATACAACAGTTACGTATTTATTTTTAACAAAAAATTTCGTTCAGAACTACTTTATTAATCTGCATCCTCGAAATGTGATACGAGCAGGTTCCATGAAAGTTTTCTGACAGGTATGTTAATAAATGCCAGGGCGAAAAACTGAAAACATTACCTTCCTTCTTCGTAAGTCAGAATGCTCTCTAATTAGCTATTGCTGCAGGTTGTTATCAAGCCCACGATGATAGACTAGTTGCCATCGTTACGCACGAGGGTGAGGACGGGAAAGTGTCCCTTTATTTTATTATTATTTAGGAACAGGTATCTCAATTAGAGATACGGTCGACCCACCTACGAGAATATCGACAGTAAATTTTCAAGATTCTATTACGCTTTACATTTCCAGGCATAGGTATTTAAGTTATAGCACAGTAATAAAAATTATCTTGATATCGTGTAAACCTCGGGTGGAGGTATGCCCGTTTAGCAGTAATTTTAGCTCCGCGATCCGCATCCATTCTTACAACGTGGCCGAGCCAGCGGAGGCTGCGGTAGGCTTTTGTCTCGGCGATAATATTGGGCACAGCCACAAGTCCTCAATTTCGGCGTTTTGGCGGGCTCTGAAACTGCTCTGGGCTCTTCTCCCAGGATCCCAGGAACCCAGGATCTCTGAGTTCTCCTTTCTGCCACCAGAAGCGTATTTTCTTCATTTAGTGTCTCGCAACTCAGATCACAAGTGTTAGTGTCTAATTTAGTTGTAATTAAATATTATATGTAAATGAAATTTGATTTAAGTTGTGCTTAAGTATTAATTTATTATTTGATTACATTATGGATTAAAATAAACACTGGAAAATCCATTATGGAATTAGAGTTTTGAATGATTCACGGTTAGTTTCACTAGACTTTTATATTGACCGGGACAAAACAAAACAAAACACAAAAGGTAATCACGGTCTATATCCCGGTCAATATAAGTCATTATGGAAATGTTCAAAGCACCCAAGGCACAGATAGACCTGACAATGCTTGCACGCAAATCTCGTCATCCTGCGCTCTCTGTGAATCGCGCAATGCTTGCATCTTTGATACTTGTCGATCCTTTGGGGCTTGTGCCCGGCTAAACTATAAGTCGATGCTCCTACTGCTTGTAATGTTTTGTGCTTCATGCCTGCAATTTCAATAATTAACTAATGATAATATATGCACCTAGGGGTGATAGGGCAGCACCTCGGTGCCCTTGCCTACTTACCTAGTTTAATCGAATTAAGCCGATATTTAAAAACAAGGTTTGTGTGTGGTCCACAGCCAATGCGATAAATCGAAAATTCGTCATATTGTAAATATTCTTGCAAAAAAAGCCTCAGAATTTTGTAAAGCTTTCGGCATCATATGAACATCAGGAGTTTATTATAGGTATACTGTAATTACTGTATACAGCTTACACTTCTAAAACTTGTCGATTATTTTGAGCTTCAGTCGGACTGAACCATATACAGGAGTTCCAGGCGTTCCAGCTAAGTTTATAAAAATTAATTTCATTCCTGCCTGCAATTTTAGACGCTTAGCACCACTTTTTTCCTGGCACCTTCTTCCATTCTCCATTCCATTCATTTTCTTTCTTTCTTTCTTTCTATCCTGCGCCATTTGCAGGCAAACCTGGGGCTTGGGCATATGCCTGTGTCTATCCACCGGGTACGCGCTCTTCCTCTACTTCTCTTCCCTTCTACGTGACCGATCATCATTAATACTTCCAGACTATCTTCACGTCTAGGCACGTGTCCGAAGAATCGAAGTATGCAAATAGTGGGGAGTCAGGTTGGAGTTTTCAGCTGGTTAAGGAAGCTGGGAAATCTCTTTTAGATGGGCTCAATTGAAAAAAAATGTACCAATATGATTTTATCATATTTTTATTACTTAAATGTGGGAGTTAAGGTTGTCTATCGCAATTCAACGGGGTAACGCGGCTAGTGTGATGGGCACCTTTGCGTCAGGGACAACTCGGGGGGGGGGACTTTTTGACTAGGCGTAAGTACTGACATTTATTGAAAAAAGATTTACACTTTTAAGGGTCTCCGGCAAGCTCGGTTCTCCATACAAACGTAGTTCCGCTCTCATTTTAAAACGACTAGCTAGATTGCTCTGACACTTTGTACTTACAATAGGATAAGGTATATCTATTTCTATAATTCGTGTATGTAGCTTCGGATACCATAGTTCAAAAAATACAGCGAATTTATGTTTTTCATACAAAACTTGTTTTTGCTCTATTTCGTTTGTTTTATAAACTGGAGCTATATAAACTAATTTCAGACCTAGATATACCTCATGTCATTGTATGTGCAAAGTTTCATTACAATCCAACACGTAGTTTTAAAATGAGAGCGGAACTACGTTTGTATGGGAAGGTGCAATACGGCCGAGCTTGCCGGGGACTCATAAAAAAAATCTTAAATGTTACTTTTCAAAATAAATTAATGTGCTTAACTTCCAAAAATATCCACAAACATTTTACGTGACTGCTACTCCATATAAAAATGAACTGTGAACGTTTCATCATTTGACGCGAGTGGTAAGTAATTGGCTCGACAAATAATAAGAACACAGCTCCAGCTGTGTAACCGGGCAAGCCATGTGAGCTAGAATAGTCTACATATTGATAATACCGCTTTCTCACGCATGTGTTCTCAATTAACATGCCTACTGATACTTTTTCTACTTTTCATCTGAACTGATTATATTGATTTCTCTGTAATAGCTAGATCGGAATATAACGCTGCCAATACTTTGCGGTCTAGGTTATAAATTTACTATACATAAGTATGGTAGATTTGTGTCCCGTTGAAATGCTTTAAAGATAAGAAACGACCTATGTTGGAAAATGATTTGCTGATAGTATCCTATATACTATATATATATATAATCCTTACGTGCTTTCTATGCTAGCGGAAAGAAAGTTTCTTAGTGTATTTTTATTAGTTTCATAATGAGTCTCGTCGTTATTTATATATATATTATATATGTATATTATATTTGTATATATATGTGATTATATGTTATTTTTATTTTATTTTTGCTGTTGTATTTGTAGCACCGCCCACAATTTCTCTGCTTAGCCTTAAGGTTGACTGGTAGAGAATGCCTTATGGCATTAAGTCCGCCTTTTGTACTGTAAGGTTTTCTTTTGTGCAATAAAGATTAAATAAATAAATAAATAAATAAATAGTAAGCAAGTAATATGACAGGAGCACTAAAATGTAGTTTTATACAAACACTTTTTATACGCTTCAGTTATCCTTACTACGACAGGTGTTTCATTGTTTTTGAAAGGGTTAAACTAAATTACAAGGTATTTAGCACACCACATGACTACATTACCTAGCTAGGGAAGCCGCAAGTTAAAAAGCTGATAGTTACATCAATGTACCTACAATTATAGTACTAACATTGCCCCCCTGTATACATACACGCAAACCTTGCCATCGACTCAAATGTTGGATAATAAGAGGTTATACTATAATTAGATACGTAGATATATATAACACCTAGATATAGAAAATTATTAATTCGATAAAAATTATAAAATTATAAATTATTACCTACAAAATCTATCAGACTTTTTAATTTAATCTAGCAAATGGTCAAACATTTTAAGGTCATTCAAAAACTGCTCCAGAATCGAACTTTAATAACATAATAAATATTCCGAAGGATTTCAGTCATTAATAAATTAATAAAACAACATTAAAAACGGAAAATTAAATCACTGTAATGAGATCAAAATTCAATCGAAAAATATGGACATGGTAAGCTAAGGTGGGGTAAGACTATCACTTGTATGGAATCCTCATACTGTTTGTCTTGCCCCGAGCAAAATAAACTATGTTAGTCTTACCCCACCTTACCTTAACTACAACTAGAATACATATTACAATCATTACGCTACTCAGTTATACAAAAAAAACCGACCAAGTGCGAGTCGGGCTCGCTCACGAAGGGTTCCGTACCATTACGCAAAAAAACGGCAAAAAAATCACGTTTGTTGTAGAGCCCCACTTAAATATTTATTTTGTTCTGTTTTTAGTACTGGTTGTTGTACATCATCTGTGAAAATTTCAACTGTCTAGCTATCACGGTTCGTGCTGAGATAGGTACAGCCTGGTGACAGACGGATAGACAGACAGACAGCGGAGTCTTAGTAATAGGGTCCCGTTTTTACCCTTTAGGTACGGAACCTAAAAACTAGGCAGGGTATGGACAACAAATAGCATTTATCAGTTATTTAGGCAACAGGAAATAAACATCATAGTTTATAATAACTAGTTATCCAAGTGTTCGTGGTATTATACTACTATTGCTTCATTAGACTTAATATTCATAGTAGAACTGCGATAACGATATTATACACAAAGTTTGAGATATTTCTGCGTACATACAATTTATACATACATTTAATATTTTAATTACGACAAGATTGGAAAGCTTGACTCAAAGGGGTAACTTCTCCTTTGTATATAATCTTCTGTTCGTATTGTTTCAATTTCAATACTTAATAATTGGTACATGGTACAAATACAAACAGCAACACAAGTTGCTTAGCTTGCTGTCCTAACAATAAAATCGTGTAAAAATTATTTTGAAGATAACCTACATACCTACTTTGGAGCTGACTGTACATCAAGATTACGTTCCAATTCACGTTTAATTCGTTCGTCGTGTCATTCATCTAATAGATGTCGTCTAAAGTCGCAAAACACTTAACTCGATTTGTAGGAAATTAGGATTTGCAACTTTAGCACACAATACTTAAAGTCGCAAACAAGTGGACTCCATTGGAGGACATAAGAGGTTTTCATCTTTAGCCGACTCTGTTGCAATGCTTATGTGTCACAAATAAATAACATATCCGTAATTAAATTCCATACAACGTAATCATCAATACTAAATAGGGTATAATAGATATTCTGTCATAAAAAGCGTAACGAACATTTAAATATGACGGGTGGCACGCACTAATTATAGTTTATTCACCGTAACGGTACAGAATGCCTGAGTACTATCTACCAGATGTTTACCAGTTCTCGGCCCTTGCTTCGGATACAGCTGTTGACTGCTTTATTTCAAATACTTGTAATGAATACTCGGCACGAAACACGTAATCGTATTGAAATTAAAATTATCTTTAAACATCCATAATACTTATGTAGTAAGGCGTAAAACTGTCGTATTGTTGTTATATTAAAGGCTTTTTTAATACTTCCTGATATGTCGTGAACCTCGGAGATTATTGGATAATCAATAAGAAAACCTGTTACAGGGTGCATGATAAGTACAATATAATACAAAAACTCTTTAACCAGTGGCGTAGCTAGGATTGGGCGAATGGGGCCTTTGGCCACGGCGTCGCAAAGCCAACCATTTTATTTCCTTTTCAGCCTTTATACGTCCTACTGCTGGACACAGGCCTCTCATGCGCGAGAGGGCTTGGGGGATATTCCCCAAGGCTAGCCCGATGCGGATTGGGGACTTCACATACACCTTTCAATTTCTTCACAGATGTATGCAGGTTTCCTCACGATGTTTTCCTTCAGCGAAAAGCTAGTGGTAAATATCAAAGTAGGTACACTCCCATTTGTTTTGCCTTCGAGGCCAATTTAAACTTACGTTATGAGGTTATGACACTATTTAGATATCATTTTGATAACAATATTTCAAATTTAATATGGAATTTTTCGTTTACAACTTAAAGTAGGTGTATTGAACCAATCTACTCTTCTTCTAAATGTAATTTATTAATACACATGAGTGTATTAGATCAGAGAGAAAGAAGTCTAATTTCAAATGTATACTGACATTAATCATCACATGAATCACATAAATTCGTATATAAAATTAAAATCATACAACACACCCGAATTGCTACAAACCATTCAGAACAAGGGAACGTTAACGAAGCGTAAGAATTATCATGAGTATCTATAGAGTAGGTCGGGTAGATATTGTACTTGCTAGTAATTACGGTTCCCAACGAAACCCAGCGCTGTCACGGGCGTCACGGCCGGCCCTAGGTTAAAGTCCGCCGCGGCAAATTAACTTATTTTTAAAATAAAATTGGTGGGCAAATGCACACGGGTATACACACTGGCTATACCACTAATTTCACGGCCTAACTATAAATGCGGTAGAGATCTTTTTAGGTGTCCGTACTCAAAGAGTAAAAACGAGACCCTATTACTAAGACTCCGCTGTCCGTCCGTCCGTCTGTCTGTCCGTCTGTCACCAGGCTGTATTTCATGAACCCTGATAGCTAGACAGTTATAATTTTCACAGACGATGTATTTCTGTTGCCGCTATAACAACAAATACTAAAAACAGAATAAAATAAATATTTAAGTGGGGCTTCCATACAACTGCGATTTTTTTGCCGGTTTTTGCGTAATGCTACGGAACCCTTCGTGCGCGAGTCTGACTTGCACTTGGCCGGTTTTTGATATACATTTTGTAAGTAACGCAACATTAATAAACGCAAGTTATATTTAAATGCCCTAAATGACTTCCCTTCTCTAAATGACTAGAACGTAAAAACCCTAACGGAATGCTCAATATAAAAACATCATTCAAAATTATATACAAAAAAAACAAAGCCCTAAAAGTTACTTAACAATACCTATAAGTACTTTTGAAGTACGGCAGGTGTATTGATTTTTTTTACACTCACGAAATGGTAACAAAAATAAGGGCTGGGATAACAAAAAACGTGACTACATCCAGCCTGCTAAGCGTCTGAGATCGTCAATATACGAAAAGAAAGCTTTACATCTACTGAATAAAGTAGTATTTAATGCTCAATGACGATTCGACTACCTGCCCTGAGCTGGGCCTAGAACATTGTATGCGATCGAAGTCTTTCACAAAAACCTTTTAAATAGAAAAACCGCCCAGAGACAGGACGTCTAGACGTTCTTTTTTGTTAGTTCCCAGAACGGGCAGGTAGGCATCTGCATCACATAAAAACATGCGCTTTGCCTTACCCCTAAGGACTTTAATGTTAATACTATCTTACATCACGATCACTAACAACAATACACATAATGGCAACAGTTTGGCACTTACTGTAACATCGACACATTAACTAATTCTCTACTAAGCTCTGTCAATAAAATATTTATCAAGATATTCAGATAGATAGGCTAATATAAATTTTGTACTTTCCTATTATTACGACTAAGACTAGAACATCGCGGCCACGCCCCCGATCTCTCCCCTCGCGAATGATAACGCTATTTCAGCGCAACGATACAATGTTTTTATTGATCTTACATATTCAATGTTAGCTGTTTAATAATTTATGGCATAAACATGTCATGCTTGAGGCGGTAATATTGAAAGTTTATTCATAAACACTACAAACAGCTTGACTAAGTCAGGTATTTGGCGGATTTTTAATTACCTACATTTCCTAATATTGCACTTAAAATTCACAACTAAATTTGGCACATAAGTTGCACTAGTTTTAAACCTTTAGCTTCAACAACATAAACTCCACGAGGCAATACGTAACGTGTAAATAAAGGATTGTAATTCTCCAGAGACTCCTCGCGTAGTCGTTCAGAAACACATTGAGGGTCCCCCCGCCCCGCTCAATTTAATTAGCTTTTAACGCGCAATAAACAAATTTGCAGCTCAGCAGTATTCTTTGGCGCCGAAGTATGTGCTGGATATTTTAGGCGGGTGCGTGTGTATGGGCGCCTGTCCGAGCACGGTGTTGTTCATGATGAGCACGGAGGCGGGGCAGTTGCGGGACTTGCGGGAGGAGCAGTACCACAGCTGGCGCGTGCTGCTGCGCCGCCGGCTGCAGTTGATGAAGTACGTGTTGCCCTCGTAGAACAGAAGCCGCCCGCCGCGCGCCGTCATCAGGTAGCGGGCCCGTCCTACACACAACCAATGCACAAATACTGTAATATCGTTCTCATACAGGTATCCAACTTCCGACTAATAAAAAAAAACTTACCGTCTACTAGTTTTAATGACACGGATTAAGGAACAAATAAAAGGCCAGTAAGTACTGATAATAAGTTTCCACTATTTTACTTGAATGCTCACTATCGATTGAAAGTGCATCTTATATGTGGCTGTGCCAATTATGTCTAAGGACAGTAATGACTGCCTGTGAAGATGTCTATAACTTTATCGTTTTAACAAATATTATAGCATTACTCCAATGTCAATTTAACTAAGTGATGTAATATCTACCAGAAATAACGTGAAAGTACTCGTTTGATATAAACAGTGAAATTGGGTTCAGGCCACGAGTAACGTAATTTAAAACTTCGTGATCCGGTCAAACCGTTGTAATTATTCCAAATCTCAATAGCCTAGCTTTCGTACGGGAAGATTAGCAGAAAACTTGATATTTGCTACTTTATTTTATACCTATTTATCACATTGTTATGGATTGGAATAGCAGTAACCCTATAGCATTTAACAAGTTAACGGTCCAATCCAATGCTAAACATTCATAAAATTTATCGGGTGCTAAGCACTCGCAACCTAAACATAGAATAGGACGGTTGAGTTATCATGGAATGTATTTTTAAGTTGCATAATATGCTCACTACCTATTTTTCTCCTAAAGCTCAACTGATTGTGGCTATTGTGGAATGTACTTTTTAAAGCCTAGCAACAGTTGCAATGTTAGTGCTGTGACTCAGTTGTTATTGCCATCGACCTTTACCTCTTTACTTTAAGACTATAAATTCGACCACAGTAGGGAATCTGGTATATTAGTTGGCGTAAATCTACGAGACTGAGTACAGGGGGCCTAGCTAAGATGACAATCGTTGATAGAAACTTAAATATTGTATGGAAATGGTCACGTGACTTCTCGTAGCATCGGTCTTTCTCTTCACGTTTGGCGTTTGTCGATGTACGATTGTCATCTAGGCTAAGTTTCCTGGTCCGTCCAGTAAATTTTCGTAAACGATGTCGATAACAACTCTCCAACCTCCATGATCGCAATGACGATGGCAATCAACCTTCACCTTTGCTACAAAACACCACCGTCACCCTTAACACATTTAGGGCTTACTTGTTCTCGAACATATGTTTGCCTAACCCGTTGGCAAGTTTGCTGAGCTGGCAGTCACAGCGGCGGGAGCGCACGGAGAGCCGGCAAGCCGGAGCGTGCTTGAGCGCCGTGCTGCGGCAGCGCGCGACCAGCCAGCAAGCGCGCCATGACAACACCTCTGCAACAGTCAATGTGCAATTATACCCCTTCCAATATTACCTATCAAGCTTCCACTTAGTCGTAAATATGCATATGTATACAACCTAAGCATCTCAGTGACGGCATTTGCATTAGGAGAGGGGTCAGGGGCTTTAATCATTCCTAGACCACTGAAAACAACCTTTGCGGCTCTTTGAGCTTCCTAAAATTGGCTCTTTTTCTCAAAAGTTTGCCGACCACTGCATTAGTGTTCCGTGCAAAACTTTGTTTTGACAAACGGAACACTTATGGGATCACTTCAGTCTTGCAAATCAGTTAAATGCGTTTTTTATTAGTTTTTTTTGTGTGTAATTTGACATTTATATTTATGTAATTGTTTTTTGTAATTTTGGGTTAATTTTATTGTTTGTAAAAATTGACATGTAAAAGTGCCCCTGTGGCCTATTTGCTGAATAAATGTTTGATTGATTGATTTGATTGATTAGGACATTACGGTGGCCAACTACATCCAGCTAAGATTTAAATCTATACAATTTTCGTCGTACTCGGGAACAAATCAAATTATTTTATGAAATATTTTTTGATTTGTGTTTTTTAAGTAGTCACACTACTATATATAAATTATAAACTGAAATATATAGCATACTCGCACACTAAAGAAAAAGCGACCAAGTCCACCGGTGGCCGAGGCGGAAATCGAACCCGCGTCTTTAGCTTAAGCGGTGGACATGGTCACTTTTTATTTTGTGTATGTTATCTATTTCAGTTTATAGTTTTCGTCGTGTTGCAAGCGCGAGTTACTAAATTAGGAAGTTTCTCAGTTTGACATCATAGACTGCAGGTATTTGCCTTATCCTGTCCTGTTTATTAGAATATCTATTTAAACTTGAATTTTCAGTGAAACGGGACAGTAAATGATCAAAAACTACTCACATATTATGAATGATTTTTTTATTTCATGTCACATTGTCAAACTAATACTAAATTCAAACTAAACACAAACAAGTGTAACATTTAACTAACGATATTAAAATAATGCAATAAAATCCAATTTGGAAAAACAAATCTTACTTTGTATTGTATAGGTCAGCAAGTATTTGTAAACTAAAATGTAAAGAAAAAAAAATTAAAGAAAAAAAGAATTGTAATGTAAAATGTAAACTAAAATGTAAAATGTAAAGAAAGTGCAGGTAGGCAGACGATAAGTCACATTTTGCTGTCAAAACAAATATGTACGCAACTTAAACCGTTACTTAAAGCTAAATAAAAATCGAATCAAAAATGGTGCATATGATCCTCGGCCCACCTAACCTCAAGGTTAATTCTTGCCTTAAATTAAAATCTATAAAAAAATACACGTAACCAGTTTGAAATAATGTTCTCTCTGAGGGTTCATATTTTATTTTGAAATTTATATTTATTAAAACAATATAATGAGAGCAAAATCTTAGGAAAACTTTGCACTTAGTTCAAATTGGTTACTTGTAGAGTAAAATCAAATAAACTTAATTCAATTCTGTAGTCGTTATGTATAAATTCTGAACGCAACAGATATAACTTCTCATCTCGCAGCTGTATTTTACCAGATGTCAATGGTGCTTCGCTTCTAAAATCTATATTTAGATAACAAATGTCTAGATACGAAAAAAAACACAAAACAAATATCTTATTCATTAATCGTAATGTATAATCATATAGGTAACTAAGGTAACCGAATCATAAAATGTAAATCGTACATAAAAATAAAAGGCCTAACCTTAAGGAGGTTATTAAATTTAAGAAAGATTTTACGCACAATGTCCGAACCAAATCACAGAGAAAAAGAACCGAAGAAATAAAATCTAGTCTAGCTGTATTTATGTAAAAATGCATATAAAATGTAATGGCAGGTATGCCGCCGGCACGGCTGAGCGCTTCTGTCGCCGCATTCGTCATCCCGGAGCACAGAATAAATAATAGTACTACCGTACAGAAAGGAAACTTCCTACAAAAGCGAAGTTTGACAGCGGTTCTAATATAGGGCAGTATCCTAACGTATTGGAACGGGGTATGATTATTTTATTGACATTTGAATTATTATTATTATTTTTGTTATTCTAATGTTTACAATGAAACCCAATTTTAATTGCATATATTTCTGACATATCTATTGTAAATAATAATATTAATAATGTAAATTACGCATCCATGACAATGTATGATTAATACAAATAAAAAATATGAATATGAATATGAATATCCGTTTCCGCAATTTAGGGTTGTCCCAATTCAAGTATCTTATCTGTGGTCGTGAACGGAAAAAAATAAAATAAAATAATTTATTTCAAGCTTAATATCACACTAACATATTATTTACATTAAGTATAACATTCAAACGAAACTGGACACACATAAGTTGAAATCATAAAATTTAAATTATAATAAATTTGTGCCAACCCTAATAATTGCTCGGAGCAATGCTGAGCCGAACGGAGCCGAGTTTGCCCGAAGCGAGAAGTTTCGCACCCCTGCCCGGAGCCTGATTCAGATTAAATTAATTAATTGGCATAGGCATTAGTTTTTACGAAAGCGACTGCCATCTGTTCTTTCAACCCAGAGGGTAAACTAGGCCTTATTGGGACCATTCCGGTTTCCTCACGATGTTTTCCTTCACCGAAAAGCGACTGGTAAATATCGATTGATATTTCGTACCTAAGTTCCGAAAAACTCATTGGTATGAGCCGGGGTTTGTACCCGCGACCTCCGGATTGCAAAACGCACGCTCTTACCGCTAGGCCACCAGCGCTTCTCTAACCGCTAGGCCACCAGCACTTAGCGCCATTAAATACAGAGTGTTTAATATTCAAATGGGACAGTGAAGAAAGAAATAATCGGCCAAGAGCATGTAGGGCCATGCTCAGTGTAGGATTTCGTAGTTACTATTCTGTCAAAATAGGCCAAACGAGGGCTATTAGTAAAGGATGACTCACACTAGACCGGGCCGAGGCATCCGACATGTCATTTTCTATGAAGGCTGATCGGTGATCACGTGGTGCTCTCCATAGAAAACAAAGCGCCGGAAGCTCCGGCCCGGCCCCGGCCCGGTCTAGCGTGAGTCATCCTTAAGTATTATGTACATTACAAGCATAAGGGAGTACCTCTGCAACGCTTTGTAGGTCTTTTTACTAAAAAAAGAAGAATTTTTGCAATAGCTTAAAAACTACTGGACCGATCATATTCGCTATAGTTTTCATTGAAAGTATTTATTAAGCTCCTGTTTCACGATTTTTTTTCATATTTTTTGGACCCATGGTTCAAAAGCAAGAGGGGGCGGACACATATTTAATTTCTTTCGGAGCGATTATTTTATAGTTTTTATTTCACCGTTCTATCGCAATGCATGATTTATGTATTCATGCCAAATTGCTGCTTTCTAGCGCTAACGATCACGGTGGAAAGCCTCGGACAGACAGACATGGCGAAACTAAGGGTTTCTAGGTGACTAAATAACCCTAAAAAAGAGATATTTATTCTTAGACGCCACTAAGTCTATTTTGGGAATAAAAATCCTACACTAAAAGTTAAAAAAATTGACCGAATCTGATACAGAGTTTTGGTAATTTTCATTAGTTGTACATACATCCATAATAATGTATGCATCTTATACTCGTAGTTTCTGTAGTCTATGTTACAGATTTTACTATGTTTGATTTCCGGATGATGGACGTGAAGGTTGAAGATTATTCCCCAGTACAGGTACAAAATGTTTCTTAAGAACCAATTTGTCTCTTTTAGTTTCCGATTTCCGTAATTGAATCTCTATCATTACACCTTATAAAAGAAAGTCCCCCACCGAGTCTGTCTCTCTGTATGTTCGCAATAAACTCGAAAACTACTGAACGGATTTTTATGCGCTCTTCACCTATCAATATAGCGATTATTGAGAAAGGTTTAGATATATAATTTCTTAAGATTTTACCCGTGCGAAGCCGAAGCGGGTCGCTATTATAATATAAGAACGATCCAAGCCTTACAATATCAGAAAGCACTTGTTTCATAGCGGGGCGAACACGAACGATAACAATGCCATTTGTTGCGTGACACGAATGACCCAATGCTAAACGCTATTTTACTCAGAGAAGGGTCCATTTCTCGTAGACTTCACTTTTTATTCACGAACAGTCGAATAATATGGGTTCATTATATTAGCCTAAAACTGTTTCAAAACAGATCCCGTACGAATAACGACTCGGTTTCCAAAGTTGATATTTTCTCGGTTCGATTCGAGCACTAATATGCGCAATCGCTACAGGAAAAATAAAATATAAAAATATTTAGTGCCTAATAACAAATATCATAACCAATGCCCATATAACTTTGTCCCATTACTTATAAATAATATTTAATAATCGTAATAGTACCTAGTAAAATAAGAAATAAGTTTAAGATTATAAAAATGTAACTCTACTACGGCCATGAAATAGTTACTGAAGCGACATTCAATTGTATTCATAGTCAGCCACATTACCCTAAGTGTAACTTAAATTTCTTTGAGCAATCAGAGGTTATATATAATGACCTAGAGTTGGAAATATTATGCTTGGGTGATAATTAATTTTCGAGTCGACCTGGCGCGGATTGGTGACTAGTGTTTAGTATGGAATTAACTAGCTCTGGGTCGACAGTTATTTCTTGACTGTCAGTAGAGTCCGAGTCTAACCTAACTGGAACAAAGTTTGGGAATCGCAGTCACAAGGTGCGACGTTTTTGTAGTTTCTCATAGGCCCGTTTCGACTTAGCTTTCCACCTATTTCTCTGTTGCCTGAGTTCGACGGGGCTCATGTCCTTTACGAGTTTCTTGGTCCTGTGGTATCTCTCTTTGTTTTTACGCCTCAGTTCGGCCTCCTTGACGGGGTCTTCTCTGATTTTCTCCATGTAGCGTCGTTGTTGCTGGGCGCGGGTCATCTTGCGTGGTTTCTGGTTTGTCGCCGGCAGAAGGCAGTTCACTACGTCGTCTGAGATCACAGTCACGGTCCCCTCTTCCTGGGTTCGGGCTGAGCTTGTATTAGCTGAAAACGTTTGCTGCTTAGTAAAATATTTATGACTGTTAGGTATATTCTCGACACCATATTATTATGGGTATTATAAGGCAACTTATCACTTATAAGAAACGTATCAAAATAAAACAAGTCCTTTCCTTAATCAATTATGAAATGTTTATTATCAAGTAAATTCAAAAACAATAAGTATCACTTGGTATCACAGGACTTCTCGAAAAATCTGTCGGATTTCACATCGGCCGTGTTTACGATTCGCTATCGCATTTGTATAATTTGTAGAGCTATTCAACCGATAACTATTGCGGGAAAAGACAGTCAATCAATACCTAACCAACCAGTTCAATGAGGTATGCGCGAATTATAATTAGAAGACAATACCTTATTAGACGTAGGTACTTCCTTCAGAGGAATTATTAAATGAGCGATAATTCCCCCTCATAGCTACATATTTAAGCATATCAAAAACAAAACCTGACAAAAATACCAAATTTCGAAATCGAAAGTTTCATCATTAATTGAAGTCGAAACATCAGCAAAATATAACATTATGGATACATAAATAAAGCTGCCATAGCTACAAAACACGTTATTACATTTCAATAGAATTTGTAACAAGAAAACGCATCAAAATAAAACCGTGTCTACGTGACTTAGGTAGCAAGCGCTTCCTTCCTAAACACATGTAGTGCCATATTTTCGCATTCTGAAACTTTCGCGGGGAGACATTACAACAAGGGTAACGTAAAAAGGACTTTATTATTGCATTGGGATGTTATATTTTATAGCCGCGTGGGACGAGTGGAGACGGGCTGGGGATTCTGGGTCGTTATCGATTTGGGGCCCCATCACCACTCGCGGCACTCGCGCACGCGTAGGGTGGTACCACCACAGCGTCAACATAGCCTAAACCTTAGGCTCGCGGCTCTCGTAATTACCTACATGAAGCTTTTGATGCCGTACTTTTCTCGAAGCCTAGCGCGTATTTTGAATGGAGTACACAGCTGTAGCGGAGTGTCGGTTTGTTAAATATGTATAGAGATTTAAGCCCGTCACAGACGGAGCGATAATATATCGGCAGATACCGTAAGATACGTCTTTCATCAATTACATCACATGGCCCCACCTAAATATTTATTTTATTCTGTTTTTAGTATTTGTTGTTATAGCGGCAACAGAAATACATCATCTGTAAAAATTTCAACTGTCTAGTTCATGTCTAACAGTCTATCACGGTTCATGAGATACAGCCTGGTGACAGACGGACAGACAGGTAGACAGACAGCGGAGTCTTAGTAATAGGGTCCCTTTTTTACCCTTTGGGTACGGAACCCTAAAAAAATAATGTTTTAATAGAAAACGAACAATATAGCTATATCTTTCATATCTATACAATTCTATAATCTATGAGCTCTGCACCAGAGCGAAACCAGTTGAATCTAGGTGCCTAATAGAGAGCTTTTTCTTTCAACACGTTTCTAGTTACCGTTACCTGATCAATAACGTGTTCTGTGCCTAAAAAACCTCTACAAAAAATAGTAGGCTAAAAATGCAAATTAAAACTGGAACTCTACCACGTGTATGCAAATGATGCCAAACAAGACAAATTATATAAGAAATCTACAACAATCAATACATACAACGTACCTAGTCATCATATTCATGTAGCAGCACATTTCGTTTAAAAACGCAACACAGTTTTATATAGGTAACGCTAAATACGAGGGCTGATTGAAAAGTTCGCAGCCTAAGTATGAAGAATAAATTCAGATTTTTTAAATATTTTTCATTATGTAGTCTTCGCCGAGCTCAATGCACTAGTTACATCTGAGTTCTAAGGCCATTACACCATTTTTGAAGATGTTTTCCTGCAGGGTTCGAAATTATCCAGATAATTATAGTGTTTGATAATTATCCGATAAAATATCGGATAATTATCCCAGGTATGGATGGCGCTATATTTATTTTCTTATTTAGTAAATTTTAGAATCTTCGTAAATTTTAGGTTATTATCAAATCGATATTTATCAGGCATAAAAATCACGATAATTATCAAGATAACTATCATTGATAATTATCCTTTCGAAATACAAGCCTTCAAAATACATGGCAAAACCTTCTACCTCAGCCTAGACCTCGAGGGAACATGTGAAAGTTCGATGGTGCTAAATCGAGTGAATGGGGTTGACGATGCAATATTTAAAACCCACAGTTGTGAATATCCGCCATCGATTTTTGTGACGTCTGAACGCGTGCATAATTCTAGTGAAAGAGAACTTCCTTTGTCAATAGTCCAGGGCTTTTTACCTTCAATCCTCGCATAAACGGCGTAAGAGTTTGCAATAATAGTCTAAGTTTATAATGACTTCCTTCTCAGGATAGTCAACCACTATTACTGCTTTTGCAACCCAAAAAACTAACGCTCTGATGTTATTGGCTGACAAAATCGCCATGCCTTTTTGAAGTAATTTTAAAGGCGGAGATACAGCATGAACCCACTTTTTCGATTACTGTTTAGCCTCTGGCGTGTAGTAGTGGAATCATGGATCTGCTTCATACAGGTCTAGGTTATGAAGATATTTAATATTGTATTGCGTATTTAGATATTTCATTGTAATATCTTTAATTGTACTTTATCGTTTAGTTAAGAAATAACATTTGTACCTATTCTTCTTCTTCTTCAGTCGGTCCCTCAATACTGAGGATCGTGACATCATGTCCTTCTGCTGAAGACCAGGTTCCTCCATAGGGTTCTGTTCCTCGCCAAGCGCATGGCCTCGTGCAGTTTTAGTTGCATAGGTGCCGTAATTTGAGCACACCATCTAGTGGGAGGACCTATTATTACTCCGATTATTGTACCTATTATTATTCCGATTAAATATGATTTGAGATATTTAATTACAGCAACTTGTTCCAATTTCGTCATTAGGCATCAAGAATCTGTCCACACGTAACTTTAGATCGGCAGTATTTTTTTTTTAATAATGACGCCAACTGAAAATTAGCAGGATGACAGCTAAATAATGACAGTTGAAAGTAGCATGAGAAGAATGTTTAAAGAAACTTTTTTTATAGGCCTGGCCGCGAATTTTTCAATCAGCCCTCGTATAGGCCTAACGTAAGATAGACTTACATAATTTATATAGTACCTACACCCTCCTCCCTACGCCCTACGCATCTTCTAATGATAAAGCAGTACGCTACGCACCCTACACCTACACCCTAGTCCTAAAGCCCTGCTACCGAATTCAAAGAACTTTTTTCTCGACCGTATATCAGGCCCTGGTATAACTTGAACTCTAGGTCTGTAAGAACCGTGAGTAATCTGATATCACCCTTACGCTGGTTCGCCAAAGCAAAGGCGATGCGTTAGGTAAGCGTTCAGTTACTAGCAGTCGATATTCACTTATATCACGTATCACTGCGTCATACGCGAACCAGTATATGCGTGATCGACGATTACGCAGATATTACAGATCTAAAGGTCAAATTAAACTAGGGAAGAGGTTACTGTTGGGGGGGAAATGTGTTGTAAAAATAGCTGTTTACTCGCTCACGTGGTCCCGGAGCGTCAGCAACGGGGCGATAACGGCCTGACAACTGTACTACGCGCCGTGCGAACAGGGCTCCGATTATGTTGGCTGGGTACTGTCATTCATTCACGGTTTGCGCACGCCTGTATTTACACTACTATCGTACGCACTACAGTACATTACTACGTACCTATTATCAAAATGATTTTAGATATTGGGCCGTATGCGTTGCTTCTTTAAAAATAAACCTTACACCAAGAACTGTCTTTAACATTAATAATTCAATGTACATTATTTAATGAAATTATTTAATAATAGGTAGTGCTAGTTCCTAGTATGTTTTTAACGAAACATTTAAACCTTATGAATTGAAAAACACATTAACGTTTTAAATAAAAAGCCGGCCTATAAAGCCCTGTACGTATCATAAATTAACCAGCGATTACTATAACTACCTATTTTTTTGTGTAGGCACAAGGCACAACTAATAGTTATCTATAGGCCACGTCATTCGAGCTAGTATACCTACCAAAACATCGGGCATTCACATCGAGCTCCGTCATAAACATGAAAAAACCAGCATCTAGTTAACTAGTGTAGATACCTACCTACATTAGTCGATACGCGTGTAAGATACCGGTAAATATGCAAACTACAGAATGCCAATGATCTTAGGTTAGCAGTTAAACAAGTAAACATTGCGCACGTGCGGCGCGGAGGGAGGGGGGACGTAACAACCGGCAACCTAAATATCAAAATTAGGGCATTCAACGTAACTAGGCTGCACCCGGAAGACTGGCACGCCCACATCCCGTGCCCTGCCGAAGTTTCTTCTTTCATAACTTTATAGGTCGTATTGATCCGACACAACTGCGCAAATCATGTCGCTCCCGGATACGGTATTGCAACGCAGTATCAGGAAAACTGTGCCTAAACAGATCTATATTATGTTTCAGGGGTTGGCTGTGTAGGCCGCGCTCGCCGGCGTCGCCTCCGCGCGGCTCCCACGGCGAATCGGCTTCTGTTGCTATCATAATTTTGGGGTTACTGAAACGCTTTCAACGATATTTTAATGAAAATATTTATGTAATTGAAACTTGTCACATGAGCGAAGTAACACAAAATAATACATTGTTTAACGTAACATTTTTGAACTCGTATAAAAATATAGGTCATGTCATTTGATAAAAAACTTAACAGTTTCTTCTCGAATCTGCCTTTAAATTATAATTTAATTATTAATATAAAACGTTAAGTACCTACCTATGTATGGATTAATTACTTAAGTATAATATCCTAACACATTTCTTTCTTAAACCTTTTAATTTTTATAGGAACTTCGCTAAATTTTATGAAAACTTTAACAATATTTTTCATCACAATATCAGAAGCTGCTTGGTAGAAAAAAAACAATAAAAATATCGTAATTATGTATACAAAAAAAACATATAAAAATACAAAAAAAAATGTTGTCCTTAAACTACTTAACTAATAAAAAAACGTACAAAAAATGAATTAAAAAAATATAAAATAAAAATATCACAAATGAAAATACAGTTTCAGCTACCTCAACCTTGAGAACTTCTATCAATGTACCCATCCAATGGCATATTAAATATATCAAAGTATCCAAGCCTACAGCTTATAAAAAAGGCCTTTGCACCAGCAGAAAGTCCCAGGCCTGTTTTATAAGGGATCTAATTCCCTGGTTGTCCGGGCTACCTGTACCGGTGGTACACGTCCTTCCGACGCACGTACTTGCCGTCCGGCGTGAAGTAGTAGTTGGGCGGGCGGTGTATGTGCCGGCCCCGCACCAGGAACAGCACGTCGCCCTCCCGCCCCGCCGCCGGCGCCGTTATCACGTCCGCGCGGCATCCCGCCATGTCCCGCGACGAGCAGTACCACTGCTTCCTCCCATGAGCTTGTAAATTCTTCAGGTAGAACGTGTACCCGTCGTGCAGCAGCAGATTCTTCCCCGTCCTCGAAGGCACGTAAATCGCCGGGGCTGTATCAAGCGACCGTATCAGTCCATTTTATAAATTGGTCACGCTTTAAGTGACCATGCCGGGTGCCTAAAACCTGATCTGAGCAGTCAATAACCTCTCGGATTCGGCTACAGATGGCTGTGGGAACCTGGCATGTGGGCGTGTAAGGGCTAATGAATTTTAAATTACTGACTACATTACTATACAAGTCATTATTTAGTTGATTATACGAATGAAAGGTGAACGCAAGTTTACTTTCGTAAGAAAATTAGCATCTAATATAGATAATAAAGACTAAAAGGTATAAAAGGCCTAAAGTGTCTAAAAGGTATTAAAGGAGTATTTTAAGTAAAACCATGTCCATCCTGCATCGGATCTTTTAAATATTTATCTAGTAATAAATAGGTTTCCATCTAAAAATGTATAGTAACAAAACAAATAATGATGACAATCAAAAATAACAAAATATAAATTATACTAGTAGGTAATAGACAATTTAAATCTGATAGTCCAATTATACGATTATTACAATATAAATATAATAAATGGTTTTATTTTGATACAAGATAAAACGAGACCTTGGTATTAAATTACTAATAATACCTATTGTGTACACAGTAAAATTGTAATATTATTTTATTATTTGTGGCACATAATTTATCTTTGCGGTAGAATAACACACGACATGAATTATTGATAGGAACTGTCAAGTGATATGACCTATAGTATAGTAGCTATCGATAGGCCCCAACACGACGATAAAATGACGGCGGAATCCAGTCGTTTTCTTAGGGACGACACTGTATAAAGTATACCAATTTAAGAAAAATAGAATGAGGATATTCTTTAGAATATCTCATATTGTAATAAAACTTGTGACATTTAAATACATCCGTACCCTGATTTTATAGGATATGGATTTGACTAGGAACCACATTAGGACGCCAATTTCGCGGAAATCGCAACGCAAACCGACGATTTATTTTTACATCGAAAGGTATAGAGACATACTCGACGACCATCTCTATCTTATTTACTTACAAGGCAGCTCGATTATGAAAGAACGTCAAGCGAACCGTTGAAAGCTTACCACTTCTTGATAGACTTACCCGAGGGTCCCGAAACACATGCTCCGACCGTACGCTCGACGCTGACGCCGAAAGAGTGCGTTTCGTGGCCAAGGCATTAGCCTGACCTTTGGTCAAGTATGTCTCTACAACCTAACACGACTGAATCGTCCATGGAATGTATGAGCTACGAAGTACTGGAGCCGGTGGCGGGCGCAGCGAGCCGCTCGCCGTACAATCTGAACAGCTCATGGAGATGGCGCATGGATAGCTGGCGCGAGGCGGCGGGCGCCCGCGCTCGCGGCGGTCAGGCGGCGTGGTTGTGCGCACCTCCTACGGCTACCACCTGCACATAGATGAAGACAAAGTTTATCTAACGTTATATACATCACACTGTTCGTCTGTATTTAGGGAAACGGTCGATAGAATGTGTGTATGTAAATATAAATAGGAAGGAACTGAGCATCAATAGATGGCAAAATAGAAGGGTGACATTTGACCTATACCAGGCCATTATAACCTGGAAACGGGCATGACCCCTAAAAAATTTGTAAAGCTCTAAGTAGGTAACCTTTTTTTATATATACCTACCGGAGTGTATCAACTACTTTTCTGTCCCGTGAGTGAGGAAACAACAGCATCACACATTGTAAGAACTTTTGTTAACACACCCAATTAACGTAATTGGTAGTAAGATGGTCCATGACACAGGTCACCTTAACAACAGGATGGACCATATAAGACAAGCCACGGTCGCCACACATGGGTATTAAAAATATCTATAAAAATTGATTTGCAGGGATGACCATGAGCTGTTGCTGTTACTAGCCTCGTGAGACCCAGAGCAGTTGATTTGTTTTTGAATTTTGTACCTTTAATGACGTTGAAAATAGATTGTGGATTATGTACAAAACTTGTATGAGGGTTCTCAGGAAGATAGTATAAAATGGTGTAGGATGAAACTCAGTACTACTCGCGGCGAAGCGTTAAAAAATAAAATATCACCTGTCTGGTGACCTCGCGCGCTCTTGGTGCAGTGGCGGTGTATTCTATCGCCCATAAAGTAACGGGCGAATAACTAGAGTCGGACCACGCTAAGTTTTCCTGTCAAGTATGGGATATACCTATATGCATTGTTACGGTCAAGTCAAAGTTAAGGTGGTCGGAGTGTACTACAGTTGTATTACCTAGTAGACAATACCAACCTCGCGATTGAAGGTCCTCAGCGTCGCCGTGCACTGGAAGCGGCCCCGCGCCGCGCAATACCACAGCACCTTGGGCTGGTTGCGGTATGCATTGTGCGGCCGATACAAGTACCCGTCCAGCATCAGCTTCGGGTATCCCGTCTCGTTGTATATCACGCGCACTGGAAAACCCCAACCGTTAATACAAATTACAAATTACTGTAGCCTTCTAAGCCCCAGAAGCAATTGGCTGGATTTTTGAATTTGGAACTCTTAGTTACTCTATAAACGTTCAGAATAGATTATGGAATATCTACAAAAATAAATTTGGTTACCTTTTATAAATTTAGGTAGAGGTTAATGAAAGAACAATCAGTGATTTTATGTTAAGTATTCAGATGTAACGAAATACAAATTAAAAACAATCGTCTGATTGCATTTACACAAGTATAAAATATAAATTTCACATCAAACGTGTATAAAACGTTATGTTTCTAAAAGCTTCTATTTACAAGTATGTATTGATCAACAAGAAGATACGTATAAAATAAATTGATTTTCCTTATCTTAGCTGAGCACAACGCCTACCTACTGCCGAGGCCGGGAACGTAAAAAATCTAATAGAGAACATTTTCATTTAAGCTAAGTCACGTTCATATGTTCTAAAAGCTATATTTTAGGATTAAGTAAAATATGCAACAAGTCCTGCTTGTAATTAAAACTATGAAGGAATATAATTCACGCTTTGATTGAATCTTAATAAATAATAATCTACACATTTTCATCTATATCATCTACGTTGTGAACTATGATGAAAATACTTATAATGGCATACATTAGGTACACGTGTCTTATACGATAAAATACTATGTGCTCCTTCCATTGTCATTTGTCTAAACACATAGACACAGCACTATTATTAAAATATGCCCCAAGGTAAGTTTGTGACACCCTAACACAAATTTTAATAACATATCACTGTTTCATAGACTACCACCGACTCGACCAGTGTTTATTCGCTACAACATATCTTTAATCGCCTAGCTAAATCAAATTGTCAGATGTGAAGGGTTGGAAGACAAAATGTTCAGTCATGTTGCTCCAAAATTAAACAAAGGTGTTCGACGCCTCAATTCAGGAAAAATAAGAAAAACACTGTTAAAACAGCAGCAACCAGCAGCTCGCCCATGTCCAACGCCTTTGTAGGAAACATCTTAAAACAGTACAAGTACCAGTACCCCGTTATATTGAGCCACATACTCGACAGTAAATCAGATCGTGTGGTTGATCTTACAGCGATGCCTCAGATCCGAGAACACGAGTCGTTTCCCAGCCGTGTGTAGTCTTGCCGCGCAGCCGCGCGCGCACGTCCACCGCCGCTTGCCTCCGTAACACGCATCCAGGCGGTACCAGTACCCCGCCATCTTGAGCAGCGGACCCTCGCTCAGCGCTGACAACATACCACATTCTTAAAACACATACATTGAGATAAACAAAAACAACATACGTCACCTTACTCCAGTGAAAGATCTATAGCAAAATACAAGACTCCAATTTCAGGTTTATATTTTTATGGTAGTGCTATGTTCCACGGAAGACATGTTCAAATAGTGCAAAAACATTGTGCACGATGGTAGCAGATAATAGTTTTTTTACTAGATTTTCCAAGCATTAAAGTCTAAGTGGAAACGTAGGTGAATTAGGTTCTATTCACGAAACCATTTTTTTTTGCTAAGTCTATCTAATGAAAAAGTTTCGTCAAGTCGATCGAGGCCCCTTTACGCATCATCATTAGAACGAGTCAAATCTGTCGATGTTACATTTCGAAGGGCTCGACATCATCATCGACAGATTTGACTCGTTCTAATGACAATTTCAACCTACCTTAGATTAAGTTCAGTTAGATAACTGAACTTGATCTAAGGTAGGTTGAAATTGTTAAGTACTTCACCTCAATTAATATAATAAAGCGAAATAGGCATTTCATAATATCATAATATTTTATCATTTGGTATTTCATAATATCATAATATTTCCCTGGCCAAACAGATTGATACCCAACTGACGTGTTTACCTATACTCACAACTAAATAAAAAATCACTTATCAGTAGGTTATGGTTAGGTATGTTAATAAAAAAACAGGCACTGGATAAACATGTTTATCAAAAAAAATACTGCTAAGGAAACTAGATTCACAAATGACTCAGATCAAGATAAATAATATCGTAAATGTACAAGTAAGTATTGGCTTTGGTAAATAAGATAGGCTTGTTTCTATCTCATTAATACATTTTAACTTAATAACTAAATCGAAAATATTGCACTGTGGCTATACATATAATGCTACAAGTCAATGAACACTCTTTTATGATTTGTGCAAATGTATGCTCAGTAGTAAACAAGTAACTGAAACACGGCGCTACTAACGCGTTCAAAAATACCTAAACACCAAGTAAGTTGATGTAGAATCAGTGTCAAGATATTTTTAAGTCCATCAATAGCGTCGGTATTTTTGCAGGTACCTGTAGTCTTCACTGAAAATTAGGACACAAACGAAGTCAAAATATTTGAAAAGAGACTTTTCTCAGGGCGTATACAGTACCTATGTTATGTATTTTACTTGTTGTTGACAGCCGCTTACTCTAGATAGTCTAGATGGTCTCATTTCTATGCAATCAGTTTATAATGAACGCACAATAGGAACGTAAATACATGAAAAAATATCTATGCAGGGGTTTACTGTTAGTTATATACTCAATGTTTCAAAGGAGAGCTTCGTTTCACAAAAATACAAGACCAAAATCCTAATGGCTGTACTCATTCTATAAATTCTAATAGGTATTACAGAACAAGCTGCTATTTTTTAATAACAAAACTTCCGTGAGACACAAACATAATGAATATATTAAAACGGAGTGAAAAATGTCGAGCAATTTTCGACTTAATATACGATAGTGACCCATTTGAATATATTTAATAAATATGTCTGATATTTTTTGTTTACAAGAAATATTATCGACATACTGCAGTTTATAATGAACGCACAATAGGAACGTAAATACATGAAAAAATATCTATGCAGGGGTTTACTGTTAGTTATATACTCAATGTTTCAAAGGAGAGCTTCGTTTCACAAAAATACAAGACCAAAATCCTAATGGCTGTACTCATTCTATAAATTCTAATAGGTATTACAGAACAAGCTGCTATTTTTTAATAACAAAACTTCCGTGAGACACAAACATAATGAATATATTAAAACGGAGTGAAAAATGTCGAGCAATTTTCGACTTAATATACGATAGTGACCCATTTGAATATATTTAATAAATATGTCTGATATTTTTTGTTTACAAGAAATATTATCGACATACCTATTGTCATGAAATTCTGAAAGAAAAATTGACCCATACAAGATAACATACATTCCCAACAATTTATTTCCAAGTTTTTGGTATTTTTGTTTTCTTTTCTCTTTCATTTTAATTATAGTACCTAATTACAGTACACATACGCATGGTCTGGAACACTTGGTAAACTTGTATGTAAACATACCTTTTAGTTAAGTCCGTTTATTTTAAGTATGTTTTAGTGAGAGCGTTTAAGGATGTAAGTGTCATCTCAATCATATATGTACCTAACAATGTAACCTATTATCCTGTCGCATACTTCTGTTGTTTCTCCAATAAAAATAAAAAAACAAGATCAAACAGGTCGAGCCCCGAGTTAAGAACATAATGTTGAAATCCGATGATGGACTTTTGTGACTAAACCCTGAAGCTGCCTCTCGCGCTACGCAAACCGTACTCTGTATATTACATTATTAAATAGGTATTAATATATAGGACTCTAATATAAAAACTATCGCTCATTATTAATAATCATAAGCTGATACATGTATGTAGTTTCACCTACGGTACCTACACTACACTACATCTAAATACGTGTTATAAATCGGTGAGTAGCGTTTCATATATGTACCTACTATCATCATTCATAGTTTTATTTCATGAGTAACTATCGCGGTAACCGAAGACAATATTACCTACTATCATTTAACTTATGATACAATATTTGTCAAAAAATATTGTGAAATAAAAAAGGCAAAATATTGTGACAAGGGATAACTTGCTTGGCTCGTAGGTATTATGTACTAAACTGTCTCGTACACTCTCGGCCATAAATTACACTCAGCAGGCGATCCCTTGCCTATAAACAATAATATGATCAAAATTACCATATTTAATAATAAGAAAGACAACAAATATGAATTTATTTTAAATATATACAACAAATTAGATTTTAAAAATATATAAAAAAAATATACGGCTCAGCCGAGTATCAACACTGACACCAAAATATACAGAAGTGTGTGTGTGTGTGTGTGTGTGTGTGTGTGTGTGTGTGTGTGTGTGTGTGTGTGTGGTGTATGCAATGAAGCAACATGAAACGCTACACACTCGTCATAAATATTGGAGTTTTCCGTAACATCGTGGATCAGTCAACCCGCACTCTACGCCGCGGTCAATAAATAGAATTTTATAAAAAGCTTCAACAAGACAGCTACACTAGACTTAAAGCTATACACTTTGTATACATAATTTCTAAACCTTTATGAGAATATTGCACTTCGACGATATCAATGAGTATAATTATTATAGTCATTGTCGCGTCTTATATAATTTAGCCGCTAAGGCATTGGTACAAGGCGACCTTAAAGCGTTACGAGGGATCTCTTCCCGACGTCGACTTCCAAAGCTTCATATCATATCGCTAATAACTGCGCTCGATAGTCTTGTGAGTTAGAGCTCGACTGAGCCTTACAGACTCAAATCGAAAAGGTAAAGAGAAAAGCCTTCTATAGTACGGCTTGAGACTGCAAGGCTTCGATGAACCCTAAATAACTACACTAGCGCTCGACATTCATCTACAGACATTGACTGCCAATTCTCAAAAATCTGCCCAACCGACCTAGATCTACGGAAATAAATAGTAGTTTATCCGCTCTTACAACCTACTTAAATTTGGTTTCAAGATACTTCCAAATATAAGCATACTAATTAAGAATGACTTAAAATAACAACAAAAGAAAATCATGACCTTTGGCATAATTAACAATATAAAGTATCAGTCTAAATGTATACGTGTACAAACGCAACACAAGCATTTACATTAACTAGTGTTTATTTACGTGGATGTACAGTCCAATCAAAATGGGTTATTATTACTTTTTATATCCTGTCAAAACTTCCCCGTATCCGTTGATACCATGCAGTATGATAAATGAGCATTATACATCAGGCAAATCGTGAAATATGGATGTTAGATTGATAGGATCCAATAATAAATAAAGTTATAGTCACGATGTCATTATAATGTTACGTCATCAGAGGATTTCTTATTAAACTGCAAGGCATCACGAATTAGGGCATCACTGTAACCCTCAAACCTAGATTGGACCGGTTTTACATGTGCGACGCTCCATGTGTGCGGTCACTGCCGGGAATCAAGAAGACCGCGCACCAGGAGGTCGCGCCAGGCCTAGAGCAGCATCGCGGCCGGCGGCGGCGGCACCAGCGGCGCCGGCACCGTCACCACAACCGGCCGCGGCGCGTGTGCCACTATCTTGTACTTGCCCATCGGATCCACTTCGAACTTCCGAGACTCGTGCTTCGAAGGGTTGTACGTTGGCGAATGATTATGCGTTCCTCTGAAGTAGACTAGCCTTCCATCCCTCAGGCAAAGCGCGACCTGACAGCGTTCCGCTTTCTGGTAGGAACGGGCGCAGCGCCAGGTTACCCTGCGGGGGTGAGAACCGCCATCTTCGTAGAATATATGACCCTCAGCGACCAGGTGCAGCCCGCCTCGCGCTGAGCGGATGTAGAACCAACCTGAGCCAATGTACCAGTTTAAATAACGTTGACAAATACCACTCGCCACTAAATTCAGCTATATACCTACATTTAGTATAATTTAGGTCAACACATGCAAAAAAAAGTCTGTGGGTAAACTACTCTTTAATTACGACCATATTCATTTTTCCTATCTACGTGAAAGAATGTACCTCACTAAGTCTGAGCACTACCGCTATTCCTAAAATATCCTTGACAATGGTACTGATAACCTTTCTAGAAAATTATGATTCACAAAGTCTAGATGGCCGAACTTCTAGATTGGAAAACAAAAGAATTATTGATTTAAATCCGTAGTTATTCGATTTCTTATAATGTACATAAGCTTTAAAATACTTTGCTGAATTTATCCGTTCGAGACATTTTAGCAATATGAGTATATCTTCACTCTTCGTAATATCACTCTAATACGCACCGTTATCTTTAAAGGCTAGGCCATAAACTTGACAGAAAAATAAAACAGATTAATAGCAAGAATAAATGAAATACAAAATAGTTACATCAGCGCAATATAATCACTTCTTTGTACCTATACACAAGTCTCCAGCTACCAGTACACTACACAGCATAAACAATTCACATCTGCCCACAAAAACAGTTGGGAAACCTGTAACCCCATTTTGCAAATGTTTCTCACTAAGTAACTTGTGGCCACAGACTACCCAACTCTTTCCATAGTAAAACGATTCCGATCCACGACTGACGCTTAGAGCTACCGTTATTCATAGTACATTCTGGACTAAACCATAAAATAATATCTTATCACAATACACAAAATAATACTTCCAATATAATACTTCATAGGTTACAATGAATCGTAATACACCTTTATCACTTAAATAGAAAATAAAGTCAGTGTAAAATATTATGTTAAACATGGTAAACTGTCATAATCCGGTTAACCTGCCGATACTGTAAAATACTCGTATCTAAAGTACGTTCGAACCATAAATCAAAAATAAAAAATCTGTATAATAAGTACCTATTCACTTTAAAAAATATAAAATGCTCAAAAAAATAACTACGAATAATAAAATCTCACTAAAAAAACTTACAACTAGAACGTATACAATGAGTATTATTATAAGTCAAGTTTAATAAATGCAGATTCCTACTTTAACAAGTCGTTACGTCGTTAGGCAGTCCTACTCGTGTATACAACGTGTGATCCATAATCAACTCTCTGACAAGCACAGCTCCTACTCTTAACTGCAATGGAAACCAACCCGTGTGAGCTGCCGACTGCCGGCACGCTCCGGCAACATTCTATTTACTTCGCAATATACGAATAAAATCGTAAAAAAAATAATGTATAAAAATACTTAGGATAATATATCATAAGAGAACTATCACTTTGTACAATAAACTACAACTAATAGGGCCGTTGTGTGCGGAAGATCAGAACTGAGACTCGAGAACGCGATCCATTACTGTTACACTAAGTTTCAGACAATATGTTTGTTGTGTGTGTAGTTATCAAATTGAAGTTGTTTAAATACTGGCAATGATAAGACAAGAGAGAATACATTTTGTAGTAATTTTATTTATATTAGATGCCCTTAGCAATGGAAGCTCTCCGCTCTAGAATTGTCTCAAGTTATTTGTTCACGACGGCCTTTCTATCCTATAAAAGATTCGTATACTTTACACAGCGCAAAATATCTACTATTTAAATGTATTCTATTAAATATATATAGGTAATACACATTTGATCTCTTTGGAGAATAATATCAAAGACGGTAATAGCGAACTAAAATTCGCATGTTAATGTTCGTATACATGATGTGATGTGACTAAGCTACAATAAGAGTAATGTATACGACCGCCGGCTTAAGGCACGAGAGCAAGATTTCACCCATCCAAATATATATTCACCGAAAAATCGACTGACGGTGAAAACTGTGAAATGCCATCTAAAGCATCATTCTGTGCCTAACCAACATTTTTATTAAAAGCCGACGGTCTTGGCTAAATTGAGTCGTCAACGTTACGTCACCAGCACGAAACATTTGATAATTAACAAGTTCATCGCTTATTGCCGCCGTCAGGACAATCGTCACGGTCCGATATGGGACGACGGCGACGAAAAGGAGGTATTTATCCGCAGCGATAAGTAACATTAAAGCAACCATAATAATCCGCCTGGATATGAGGGCGAGCTCGTGGTTAGAACATGGGTCTGAGTGGGGTGGCGCGGACACCGCAGGTATGCGCGCTGTTCATCTGCACGACGCGCAGGCCAAAGGTGTGCACAGCGGCGCGGCAGCGTGGGTTGCGGGAACACCGCCACCACACTTTCCCACTGGCCGCGCGTCCGTTAAAGCAGAACCTGTGCGCGCCCACCTCGATAGCCGGCTTGCCACGCTTGCTCAGGCAGTAGCGGAACTGCCCGGGGAAGCAGGGGAACGGGAACGGAAGCCCCAGCGTCGGCGTCGTAGGCGTGGCCACTTCGTTGCCTGCAACTGAACACTCGCTAGTTAGCACCCGCACTATAAGAACAACGTGATCCCATACAGCAATAGGTAACTACTGGAGTAGAAGAAATAAATGAAATGCTGTAATGAAACTATTTAATAGGTACTAACTATATAATTTCATAAAAATAGGATTCTTTAGACTAGAATTCTATTCCACCACATCACGAACACTTCACTAGTCTAACTTTGAATACTTTCAAGTAAGCTGAAGTCAATAAAGAAAATATCCTTAGACCAATGAGAAAAAATAAAATGTACTGTGTACAAATATTGCGTACCTATTGTACGCGATATTTGATAAAGACTTGTAAAACTAAGTAAACATCATTTCTTATTTTTGCTGCATTCCTATTGTCCACCCTACTGGCAAAAAGGTAAATAATAAAGAAAGTGATTCGGATATACAAAATTTGCCGTATCCTCACCAAACCTATTTTTCTCTCACATTCACGTAGGTCCCACAGTGCCCCTATTTTATACGATATAATTAATTAATTTAAACTTTATTGCACAAAATGTATACAACAACCTACAAATGACAGACGTTTGACGATGAGGTCATGCCAGGACTCCAGGATATATGTTTAGTTATTAACAGGCATCGTAAACAGCGAGCGAAATCCATTGAAATGACGTATGACAACCAGTTACAACCCTAGTGCTTCAATGGATTTCGCTCGCAGTTTACAATGCCTGGTTATTAATTAAGATATACAATATCCGAAGTTAATTTGAATAATCAGCACAGATGGAACGTATTTTTTTTATAAGTGGCCAACGTTTCTCTAGTTTTTAATCGATTAGTTTTAACTAGCGGGTACAGAAAATGTATAGTGATGTATTTAATTTAAAAAAACCTTGTTCTACCACAGATAAAACTAAGTAAATACTTTCATTTTGTAGCTTATTAAAGAGGCTAGCTTTGATGAAATACCTGGAGTGGTCGCTGACGTGAAAGAAGTTTAAAAAAATATTTTTTTACGGCAATATATCCCTTAATTGATGTCATATAATTGTCTACTATATGCACAATATATGTGACGCACGTCAAAATCGGCCTGCTAGAAAAAAAAATATTAAAGAAAGACTAGTTTGGGTGGCTGACATTTTGCATACTTGTTACTAATAGAAAGCCACATCATCAAAAAAAATACAAGCTAAAACTCGCTGGGGGCAGATTCACTTAGCTTATCCTGACATGGCCTTTAAAATTGCATACGAGAAAATTATGACAGCCAATGATGTCCAAAATTGTCGCACATTCCTAACCAGGCACATACTTTGTAAACATAAAATAAATCCAAAAGTTTAATATTTTATGTACATTTCCTAACTATTTTATTGTCGAGCATTTCGACACCGCAAATGAAGTTTTAAAATTTGGCATAGTACCGTGCCCGTCCATTGGCAAGCCTCGCTTTTGGAACAAGGAACTCTTTAACCAGTTTTTTTCACCTGGCTAGGTACCTACATAAGTTTTGACTAATTGTAAATATCACATCCCTCTATTAAGCGAGAACCATCAGTCGAATAATAAAACTTTCCAAAAAGTCAACGACAAAAAATATGATTAAGTTTTTTTGTTACAGGTGATACTATCTTGAACCTGTTAGACGCATCGAATGATCAGTTCCATAAATAATTAAAAATATACAGGTATTAACGCAACAATAATATAAGAGCCTGCTCTATACGGAAAATAATCCATCAAAAAATGTATCAAGGGGCAGGGATTGCCGTCTAGCCCTTGGAATCTTAGGCAGCCTCGCCCTCCTCTTTTTGACGTTGTGCATATGCGAGAAGCCCATCGCGACGACCCTGTCGCAGAGCGTGACCACATAGCAGCGGCAGCCCGTGTCCGACTTTATGCACAGCCAGGTAGCGCGGTCGCCCGCCGGGCGCCCGCAGCGCCGGAACCGCTGCCCGTCCACCACCAACACCGGGTTGCCGTGCCGAGAGACGCCCCATTCCACTGAAAACACACTTTTACGCTACCGTTGTTTTTTCTTAATGATAATTCAGCTTTTATTTAATGACATGCATCGTCATACAATCACGTTTAGTGATACCATGATTCATTTAAGATGTACATTATTTTTATTTCGTCTACTCTTTAAATTAATTAATAAAATAAAAATTCGGATATGAGACGAAGTAAAATGAAAGGCTCAAATTAAAAAAAAATAAGGTATTTAAAAATAGTGTCATGATCTTAACAATATAAATCCTTATCGATTAGAATCTTAATTATTATCAAACAATTTAGAACACATTTGCTAAAGTCCTTAGGTACACCGAATACCGAATCAATTATCTGTCGTCTAATATCGAGGTGTTGTCATCGTATTTACCTTCGTATGTTAAATGTTTAGTTAGTTTACGTTTTTTGTACAAGCTAGGTCGCCTCGTGTAGCGGTACCCTTGTTTTTGCTTCTAGGCGAAGCAGGAGCTAGCCTTCGACTAATATACAAAGCTCTAGACCAAATTCTAGGAAATATGCCAGCAAAGTTCATTAACATTTACATCTCGATTTTAGATTTAATTTTTATATCTCTAGTAATTGACTTAATTTTTGTCAAATTTTATTTCATATTTGTTAAGGCTTACTTTTTAAATTGAGATGAGTTAATTGTTACGTAACTTAAAATAACAATAATTAAATTAACTTAAAATTAAGCCACACGATTAAATGACAAAAGTAGATAAAACGAGCTGTCTTAAAATTCGCAACCATTATGACACAATACTTTAAAGCCCTGAATTGTGGACACATAAATGAGATTCCTTTCGTCTCTTTGTGACCTTATTATCACCAATAAAGTTAGGTAATATGTATTAGAATAAAAAAGCTAATGGTAAAAACCGATCTTAACCTCAATAATATTAAGTCTCAATAAAATACTGGAAACTTATAAAATACAAATTACACACAGTTCGCTTCAACTTCAACAATAACTTCCATACAACACTAAGCTAAACTTACGACGGAATGTATGCTTGAAAACAGAACAGTAATACGAATGTCGTCTATCACAGCCGCAAAAGTTGGAGTGGGTTTACAGAACTTCTTACCTACAAATATAAGTCTGGAATGGTTGAGTGCGAACTAGCGGATTGTTTTGGTTTCGTACAAACTCCATCAAACGTGAAACAATGCTAGAAAACGGCTTTAGATGATTCCACTTTAACTGCCTGATGCCAGGCACCTACTTGATGGCTGGATGGTTTCTCTGCTTTGGATGATTCCACTTTAACTGACTGATGCCAGGCACCTACTGGGTGGCTGGATGGTTTCTCTATAGGTGATGGAGAGTCGAAATTTTCAGGAGTAAAGTTTGGCATATGGTTGTGCGAGCCTTTGATCCTTACGAAACGGCCTTCCAAGGTTGTTTGGACCCTGCACAGGCAGCCCTTGGTGTCTTTGTCGCGGCACGCCCAGTTGAGCTTTTCTCGGTAGTGATTGTTCACCCAGAACTTGTTATTCCGGAAGATCAGGACCGATTTACCCGCTCGCGAAGGTAAGAAAAATGCCTCTGAAAACGTAAATACACTTTAGAATCGATACCGAAAGTAAATAGATACTGTATATATTATTGGGAGTGCCACAGCAAACGGGTTATAAAACAACCACAAAAAAGGTCTTTATTCTTCTACGATTTAATGCTGCTGCGTAAAAATTTATCTACGCAATGGAATTAATTTTACTGTAGAAGAACAGAAGACTTGACTTTACAATTATTTATCATTAAATCCACCTTAATATAGTTAACCATTATTTTGAGGTTAAGGTAAAATAAGAATAACTAAAACTTTTGCGTATAAAATCATGTTATTGAAAAATTACCTAAGCAGAAGCACATTCCTTAAAAAAATCTAACTGAAAAACAACGCTGACTATAATCTACAGCCACAGGGCGAACACGCCATACATCAAAACTAGCTTGCGTTTACATGTGTGAACGGCACGTTTATACACGCGTCTTTGTGTGCGTAAGCTGCTTAGGGCTGCCACTTAGATGTTTTTGAGTTCACCGAGCGTTGTCGTAATACTCGTAATGTAAATATGTAACTAAGGAATAGAAATATTTATTTTTATTTCGTAATTAAAGAAACCATTTTTAAGTTCGCAAAATTTACATTACGCGGTTCTATTCTTCCGATTTATGCCCGTCATATTTATGAGAATACAGCGCAGCGTTCATATTTCCAATCATGGTTTGAGTTCCTCGGATTATTTGCACAAAATGTGAAAGAAAAGTACATGCTGTATTTACAGTACAATGCTCTTAATTGAAAACTAAAAGTGTAACATTTAATAAATATACCTATTTCCAAGAAGTAACAACATGCCTTGAAAACGGAATTATTATAAATAGGTATTTGCATTATTGTTTTTATTAATTTAAACGACTATATATAGATATTATATTTTTTTGATATGATAAAAGTGTAACAAAAAACACAATATTTACACGTAGGTATAAGTATTATTAAATTCATATAAAATAAAAACTTCTTTATTTGTCCAATTTGATAGGCACCCATACAATACATCGGCATTTTGAACGTTCCGTCTTCGCGTGACCGCATCGCCACGCGTCGCTAACCGAACTGAGCGGCCGGCGAAAAGCCAGCAATCTGGTGTCGCGGGGCGAGGTAACTCGAGTCGGGGCGGGGCGGTGCGTGGCCGTTCTGTATGATAATACTATTACTTATTCTGTGCTACAGCTGTGTCATATTTTTTGCACCTTTCTGATAAATCTGTAATTTATGTGATCATGCTCGTTATGCAGAATAATTCTGCTCTTCTTACTTGTATGAGCGATAGCGCGACAGTGACGCATTCTCAGTGCACCGGCAGGGTCGCCATGCACGAAATCTAATTCGCTAATCTACAGCTGTATCATCTTTTTAGTAGTTTTCTGATAGAATTTGGGTTTCTCGTGATTGTGCTCGTTGTGGTACTGGATGACCTCTCCCTTCTTGTTGGTACGCGCGGTGGCACGACACTGTAGCATCTTGCGCCGCGAGCACACCCAGTATGTCGGCGGGGTCTCGATGAACGAGAACCCTTCCAGAACTAGGTGTTTCTTACCGCGCCCGGTCGGAATGTATGCTGCCGTTATTTTACCTAAAAGTTACACAATGCCAATTTACTTTACCTAGGCTATTTAAACCCTGAAATTGGGCGGGGGAAAACTAAAAGATACAACGATTGTTTCGAGTATGCGTATGCTGGTTTAATTCTTCAAATTATTATGCATCAGCACTGCTGAACATAACACTTAAGCTTATATAATGGCACATCTATATATATAAACGTAAAAGTCCTGACTGACTGACTCACTTAAATCAACGCCCCAGCCCAAACCGTTGGACCTAGAGAGCTGAATTTTTCACAATAGGTAGCTTTTATGACGTTAGTATCCACTAAGAAGGGGTTTTTCAAAATTCATCCCCTAAGCTGGTGAAAAAGGGGTTGAAAGTTTGTATGGAGATCATAAATTTTTTTGAGTGCGGGACTTGAAACTTCGTATAAAGGCTTATTATTAAAATACAAGAAAAGTGATTTCAGCGTTTTTAAAAATTCATCCCCTAAATGGATTAAAAAATGGTTGAAAGTTTGAATCCATTACAAATACTTTGAAACTTCCTAGAAAGGCATAATAGCCGATTACAAAACAAAGTAATAATGACGTTTTTGGAAATTCAACCCCTAAGGGGGTTAAAAAGGGGATGAAAATTTGCCTCGGGGTTAAAATTTTATAATATATATGTTTATTAATTATAATAAAAAACAAGAAAACTCATTTCAGCGTTTTTAAAAATTCATCCCCCAAGGTGGTAAAAAGGGGTTGAAAGGTTGTATGGAGATCAAATATTTTTGTGAGTGTGGAACTTGAATCTTTGTATAAATGCATATTATTAGAATACAACAAAAGTAATTTCAGCGTTTTTAAAAAGTCATTCCTTAAAAGGGTTAAAAAGGGGTTGAAAGTTTGTATAGGGTCCAAATTATATTTTAAGCTAAGAGTTTGAAACTTCGTAAAAAGGTATTTCATTAAGAGAAGAAAGCTTATTTCAGCGTTTTTGAAAATTCATCCCTTAAGGTGGTGAAAAAGGGGTAGAAAGTTTGTATGGAAATCAAATATTTTTTTTAAGTGCGCGACTAGAATCTTTGCATAAAGGCATGTTATTAGAATACAAGAAAAGTGATTTTAGCGTTTTTTTAAATGCATCCCCTAAAGTGGTTAAAAAGGGGTTGAAAGTTTGTCGTGGTCCTAATTTTATTTTAAGCTAAGTACTTGAAACTTCATAGAAATATATATAATTAAAAGAGAAAAAAACTTATTTCAGCATTATTGAAAATTCATCCCCCAAGGTGGTAAAAATGGGGTTGAAAGTTTGTATGGAGATCAAATATTTGAGTGCGGGACTTGAATCTTTGTATAAAGGCATATTATTAGAATACAAGAAAAGTAATTTTAGCGTTTTTAAATATTCATCCCCTAAAAGGATATAAAAGGGGTTGAAAGTGAATCTATTACAAATGCTTTAACACTTCATAGAAAGGCATTGTATAGGATTCCAAAAAAGTTATTTCAATGTTCTTAAAAATTCAACCCCTAAAGGGGTTAAAAAGAGGATGTAAGTTTATATGTGGTACAAATTTTCTTTTAAGCTAGGAACTTGACACCGTTGTTGAAAAGTTTGTATTAATAGTTTCGGGAGCGAATTTTTTTTAAAAATAGTGGACTTGTAAATCTTCTAAGAGGGTCGAGAGAGATTATATCGGGAACAATTTTTTTCAGTTAGGGTCTTGAAACTTCGTAGTTTGTGAATGACAAATTTCATGTGTTGTATAATTATTAACAAATGATTAACCGTCCCTACTGATATCTTATGCTGCATAATGTTCTATATTATGCTCATGTAGAATATATAACCACCAACATACAAATCCACGCGTACGAAGTCGCGGGCAACAGCTAGTTATGATATAAGCGTCAAACGCCAAACCTATTAGGACATTCTAGGACTAATGTAAATAGGTACTACTCAGCACAACACACATAAATCAAAATCACAATTAATTACGGACACAAATCTTAATTCATACCTCGTAAACCTCATCACTATCATGGTTATGTTTATCATAAAGCGTCACAACATCGTTCTCTATAGTATATATGTTCGCAGGGCAGGAGCCCGACGTGTGTGTGCACTTCCACCGAGTGCGTCCGTTAGACAATTCCCTGTCTTTGGCGAAACAGAATTTGCCAGAGTAGATGACGGGATCTTGGCGCTGCGAGGTTCTGCCGAAGCGGAACTGTAGGTCTGGGACATTGTTCTCTGTCTCTGGTGTCTTCTCACTCGGTTTGTTGTCAGCTGGTTTGTCTTCTGGCTTGCTCTCTGTCTTCAGACGATGACGACGTCGCCCTGGGAACCAGAACATTACAAAGAACTTGTACACTGACGTGTCATCAAACCTTGAATGAGGCAAAAATAAAAAATACCCCTCAAGTAAGAGAAACTCACAATCGATCGATAATTATTATTTATTGTTATTTATGCGGTACCTGTATTTTTCTTGCTACGGGAGATCGAGACCGATGGAGACTAATGGCAGGAGCTTGTAAACCAAGTAGTCATGATCCTCAGTAATGAGGGACCGACAAAGAAGAAGATATCTTTCTTCAGTGACAAAAACTTTGGAGTTTATATGGACCGTTTCAAACAAAATAGTACTTCAATAAAGCGCTATTGCGATAAAGAATTAGAAATCGCTACAGAGTACTACTGACTCTACCTCAGCGTGGGTTGTCGATAAGGACGATTGTTTTTTTTTTGTGAAGAGACAGAATGAAGATCTCGGCTTCTTAACTAAATGTACAAATAAGTAGAACTGTAAGTAGTTAACAGTAACGGAGAGAGATAAGGTCAGGATGAAAGCACGCCCTGTTGCTAGATAACCAGAATATGACCTCTTGGGTCTCAATGAAACTGTACACCGATGTCTGTAGAGTTTACAGAAATAAAACGAGTCGTTAAATTTAAACATTAACTTTAATTAAACCATAAGGAGTAATACTCGTGATAAATGTAACGATGTCTTTTAAATTTATATAAAAGGTATCAAAATTTCATTTTCTTTCTATATATTTTATATGTAAATTTGTAAAGCCCAGGTAAATTTATAAAGGAATGTTTCAGTACATCAATTATTATAATTGACAATGGACCCTTTGTTAACAATAAAGGCACTTTTACTTAACAATACATCTACTTAATACCAACATGGAATAAATATGCTTACTTCATACAACTTAACAACACGATAAGTACATAATAAAAGTCAGTAAAATTTGTTTTGTAATAAAGATCTGCATAATTCTTCGAAAGATAAACATAGTCGCATTCGCTTTTATCCTCGTACTTTTAAAACTTGTAATTTTAGTGCGTCTTTGAAGCAACTTGTCTCGTAAGGGAAAGCATATCAAAGTATATTTATAAAAATTAAGGGTCACATACCTATTCTATGAGCTATGCTATTGTTTCTTTTTTAGCTAAAAGTTGTTATTTCGAAACATAGAATCAAAGCAACTACCTATTATATTTACAGTCAGGATTAGCAAATAATATCCACAAAAAAGACGATCCCGAACACATCAAAACATGACTCTACTATCAAGAAAATTAATTATTGTGTAGTTATTATTGAGCTTTTCATGTTTACTGCTTACTATAACGCTCACTCGGGTCAAAGGCAATTATCTTTAGAACATTAAGTAATTCGAGACAAATCGACCTACAACTTAAAGTCAATATCGAGAAGGCAACTCCAACTAGAGGAATTATATCAGAATTCGAGTCAAAAACAACCTTAAATATATATATATAATATGAATGTAAGGCACGTCGTCACCAATCAAAGGAAATTCGCCATTCTATCACAATATTCTAAACTATAAACTAGCGTTTACTTGTCTACATTGCTTCTCTCGTAAGAACGTTAATATCTAAGTGTAACAGTAACCTAGTAATAATGTCTTCTGTAAAGCTTAGGCGTTATTCTAACTGAACCGACAAATACGACAATGCGACTTACTGGCATTTGTCTTATGTTGCGTAAAGATTTTATATTAGCGCATTAAATTCGGCAGTAAACTGCATTCAGAAACGTTTAGAGGCTAATATGAGTCCAATATCAGTGCGTCCGTCGAGTGATCAGCGGTGGCAGGATGGTTGCAGTTTTATCGCTTGTCACTATGCCTGTCACTTTCGCTCTTACATACATGTTAGAACGTAACAGGCATGATGAGAGGCGATAATAATGCGACCGCGAGAGCCGAACGTACAGATATTGATATCATACTTTAACGTTTGTTTCTGAATATTTAAATCCAGCTATAATGAGCTAGAACAAGGAGTTATTCATTGAGCGAGGCGTCCATTATGGCCATGGCGTCGAGACTCACGCCGATGGGCGTGTGCAGCGGAGCGTCGAGCTGCTTGCGCGCGGGACGGCGGGCGGGCGCGCCGAGCGCGCGCGGCGGGTGGTTGTGCATGCCCTTCACCGCCACCACGCTCGACCCCAGCATGTGGATCCGCGCCTTGCAGTTTGTCTTCTTTGACGTGCACCGCCAGATCACCTTGTCCCGCAACTTCGACTCCTCGCAGAATGGAAACGTGTTTACCATCATGATTATCTTCCCTCGCCGTGATTTAAGAAATTTAATTCCTGCGGAGAAACATACCACGGTCAAAATATAATGCAAAATGTCTAGATGCTACCAAACAACCTCCACCCAACACCGTCTCTATAAAAGAGGACGTGATTAAATAACATACGATTTTTTTTGTTCTTTATGCACTCGGGATTTAAGCTAACGAGATAAAATAAAACTAGCGGTTATTGATAAGTACAATTTAATATGATTCCACAAAATACCCCGTACACGAACAAAAATCTTATCATTAAAATGGTAGGTATGAAATTACACTATTAATAATAATTGTAGATTTACGAGTAGTTAACAGTAAAGTGAGGTAGATAAATTGTGAGGTAAAGGTATAGTCCCACCCGTTTGTTCACCCACCACCAGGCTAGTGTTTGTCGCGCTCACGAGGACTTCATCGTCTATGTCGGTCAGACGGTCGGTATATATATATACCTATGTCAAGAGCAACGAATGCTTTTCCAACGTCGATAAACGCTAGCGTGCCGGAGGGTCCCACAGCGGAGCGGGCGCGACAAAAACACGACATCATACACTTACGAGATTCATAAATTATTTAACAACATGAGCAATTCAACACACTTACCGCAATCGTCGATCAGACCAAAACTTATATAGAAAAATTACATTACCTACATCGATTCACAGATATAATGTTAATAAATCGGAAAAAAGTGAATGTTAGTAATTTCAGATTATAAATAGTACACCTAGCTACATTAAAATTTATTACGGCGAAGACGATTAGATAATCAAAAACGAATAACATTCACATGTACTCATTAAATTAGTGCTTATTGTAAACTCTGATTTAAGTATGTAGGTTTTTTTTTTATTTGATCTGATTCGAATACACACACTTATTTTAGTGAAAGTGCCAACATAAGTTCATATCATTTAAATAATTGACGAATATTAGGTAGTGATCAAAAAGAGTAGAGACGTATACCTAATGTTAAACCTTTAATTAACCCTAATTAGCATCTAGATCTAAATCTATTTATTATAAACTGTCCCCACGGCTTCATTAGATTACACACGACACGATTCGCCTAAAGTATTTGGTCTAGTTAATTATTATGCTCATGAATGGTCTTAGGTATCGACCACTCCCAGGTATTTACACGATTATTGCGATTAAATCAAATTGAAAATACAAATTAAAATACACTAGCTTATACTTAAAGCTCCAATAGCAACAATTAAGTTTACAGTAGCGGAAAATAATCTATCATATTTTTTCAGATACATTTGCATATTTTTTGGTAATTTTTATAGCGATTTCGATTAAATTTAAAATATAGGGGCGTATGAAAAGGACGATTCGATCAAATTAGGGTACATTTTTAAAATAATTAGTTTGCCCCAGTTTTCGCGGTAGCCCGGTGGGTATTAAATTGTAAAGTAATGATGCGATTTAATTTTCAAACCAGAGGCTGATGAGGGTGAAAATCGATCCATCTAGGTTTTAGGAGGAAAAGGTTTAGAAATAAATTCAATATTTATAACATACATTAATTGGTGTGTGTGTGAAGCAGGGACCGGCCCGCTATCCCTTATAAAGAGTTTTGTATGGGTTTTGATAAGGCTTAACTCGCCATACCCTTTGCCCGATGAAACCCTTTTATTTTACTTTTAAAGCCCTTGTCTAAGCGCTATGATTAAGCGGTATCCAAATACCCTTACAAAACCCCTATCATCCGCTCACCAATACAAGCATGTTGCTTATAACGGTTAGCCTTATAAAATAATACGCTTTTAGCATATAAGCGTGCTAATTTAAACCATTTACCTTGATCATAAAGCACACATTACTTTGCATCCGATAGCGAACGATCGTCTACTATATGATGTAGTCGGAATCGTCAGTGTCTATTTTACTAGAGATTGTAAAAGATTTCATATGTATAAATGTCAATCAATACTGGCCACATACAAAAGTTGACTAAAATAATAAGGGAAAGCTTTATAAAAAGCGCTTAATTGTTAGGGTAGCCCTAGGGCTAGCTTTATTGTTTGGTAAGTTTTTTGGTCAGGGATAGTCAAATGAATGGGCTGGTAGTTCGAACTGATAAGTCTTTTTCTGGGTTAGCCATCTTAAAGGGACGCCCATTGAACGGCTTTTATCGAGGAAAGGGTTGTCCGGTCCCTGGTGTGAAGTCCCCAATCCGCATTGTGCTAACGTAGCTGCCTTAGTTGCCACGTGCAGTGGGACGTAAGTATATATGATCGTGATGATGATACAATAATTGTTTACATGATATAAAGCCTAATTTCACGACTTTTTGAATGAATGCCGGGAAGAAAATAGGAATATGACAGATTTTCTGCCGCTACTGTATATCAGATTAGAAAGCCAAATTTATACTTTTCCGTCCTGGACCAAAACTTAATTGAAGCTGGTAAATAAAATGTGTATAAATAAATCATTAGGGCCGTGTAATAATAATTCATAAAACATTGTAAATATAGTTGTTTAAAATAAATGGCGAGAGTGGTCCGCACTTGGCTGTATGCAGGTACACAGAAGTAGAGTGGACGACCTATTCCATGGGGGTGGGCAGAAATAGGATTCAAGTGCAATGGTACTATCCATTTGCATTCATGATTCGCGTGTAAAAACTAACGACATTTTAAAATTATCAATTTGTATTCCGAGAAAAACAAAAATTGACAAAAAATTAGAATAATAGCTCAAATGAGTGAATCCGCGTAAACGCAAGCAAAATACTTTGGTGATGGTAAGTTAAATGAGAAGTCATTCACGTCACCTGAAGCCTGTCAACCTGCGCCTCCGCCTCATGAGTACAAGCGTCCTTGAAGTCACCCTTAAAGTCTATAGTACGTTCTAGATAATTTATTCAATTTATTCACAAGTCAAGACCCTATAGTAACTAAGTTTTCTAAATAACAATAGAAAATAGTAAAAATTTGTACTTGAATCGGAGACGTAGACATAAAAGTGGCCATATTCCTATTGAATAATAATTCGACGAGTAACAAATTATTTATTTTCTTTAAAAAACAATCAATAAAATATATTTAGACAACAGTTACAAAAAGAGTCTATTTATATTATAAGCCGTTAACAGCTAACGATCGAGTAGGTACAAGTTAAAACTAAGTAAAGAGGTATTTGAGTTTCAATAATAGGTAAATGAAGGGCGCGCCGGACCCTGCGCGGCGGCCCGAGGCCCCGTCCCGGCGCGCCCGCTAGCCTAGCTTACCCTAGCCTACGCTACACACCTTACTCGAGTAAAGCTTCTGAGTATTCAATCATGTATATAAAAATTGTATAATTAAACTAATATACTGTATAACCCGTATAAAAAAGTGAAGAGGTAGTTGATTGAGCTTAAGTACTTAAAATCGATCCATTTAAGAGCACAATTGCATCGACTTAACTCAGTGTCGAGGAGCACGAGCGCGCGAATATCATCTCCCCGGGCGTCTGCGGACACCCGGACAATATTCATTGAGGCGGACGTCTAATTTTCTAAGTAGCAATAGCTTTTATTCTTATAAAAGTACGAAATTGTAAAGTATAAACTCTCAAAATAAATTAAGTATCTTAAGTACATTCAGTCCGGGGACACATATTGCTTTCATCCGAACCTCGTACGTGTCTCAGTCGCCGACGCGTCGCCGACAGCCGCGGCCGCCGGCCTGTCCTCGCACCTGTGCCCAATCCTATCAGTGTACATTCCTAATCCTGTTCCTGTTTGACTACTATCCTGACTGCTAACCAGCTTGCTAACCTGATACGTCTCTTCCTCGTCCTGCGCTACAACGCGTTTCTATTTCCTTGACGATGATGCTCGGATCGATTGAGCCAACATTAAACGAAACGCTAAAAATGGCCATATCCTGACAAAAACCTACCCATTTAGCTTCACATCCATACGAGCTGACACTTAACATTCAGTTCTTACACATTTAACACCCCTTAGCCTTTCTAAACGATTCGATAAATAGCCCACACCTATCTTAATGATCTCCAAGATATCCTAACCTACACGTCACGACGATGACCTTTCACTGGTTCCATCAGGTATAATCCTTCCACTGGTCGCAACTCCGAAACACCTTACCATATACCGTGACCTTAATGACGTTTCACATACATCCATATTACCAACATTAAGTAACTTGACAATAGCCAGCGTTCATAATTAACCAAACGACACCTTATCCCCTTATATATAATCACTAGTCTAAATAAATTACGCTATTTCGTGTGCCAATAGGCTGCCAGAAATTTTTCGAAAGTTCGATAGTTTTAGTTTCGTGAACAGCGCCTTCAATTTGAGCTGGCTGAGCAATCGGCAATACCGTGTGAAAGAATTTTCTTTCAGTTATAAAATCGTACACGACTTTATTTCGTTCATATGACTTAAAAGATTTTTAGTCAAGTCAAGTTTCATCCACGAGCGAGCATCGAACTTGTAAGTATCGCCTAGTCCTCCTCATTGCAAGGGGTGTCAACCAGCAGCGGCTTGGCGGCCGAGTTGTGCTGCGGGGGCGCCGGCAGCGCCAGGGAGTTGGGCGAGGCCTGCGCCGGGCCGCCGGGTGCCGCGTTGGCCGCGGCGTTGGCGTTGGCGGAGGCCGTGGCGGTGGCGGTGGCGTGTGCGGTGGCGGCGTACAGCGCCAGCGCGTGCTGCAGCTGAAGCAGCTGATGGTGGGGGTCGATGGGCGCGGGCGCGCGGTGGCCGCTCTGGTGCGGCGTGCGCACCACGTAGCGGCCATCGGCAAAGCGGCGCACGTTGGGCGGCGCGTGGTTGTGCGAGTAGCGGGAGCGCACGATACGTTCGTGGCCCTCGGGGCCCTCGGTGTTGACGTCGGCCAGGCAGCGCGAGGTAAGCCGCGACGAGCAGTACCATTGCTTGCGCCCGTGCGCCAAGTTGTTCTTCAGCCGGAACGTGTACCCGCGGTGCAGCAGCAGCCGCCCCTTGCCCGCGCGGATGAATTTTGCTAAAAATATTCGTTCATTAGTATTGCCCGCAAAACTACCAATTCTGATAACTAAATACCTAAGTAGGATTAACATGCACAAAGGGGAAACGAGCAAAACTCGTTTGACCTTACATACTTTTGGGAACTAATATTATAATATAGGTAATTTGTGTATATAAATAATATTGAGTAAAACAATCAATTGATATTGTATACTTTAATACTTTATTATTTCAATTGATTAAATAAAACGCCTTGAGATTTGGCCTATTTATTTCACTTGCACAAATAACACGTACACTCGGTTTCAACATTAGATAGTTTTACTAATAAAATAATTAAAAAGAGTTTTTGATTCTCTATGAGACAATAATACTAAATGAGCAATAAATATTTGGCACATACATCATATTAGGACAAAATATGTCACCCTAAAATACGAGTTTAGGGAAAGGAAGACAAAGTATAAAATTTGCAAGTCTGAAATAAAGGGCGTTATAGTTGATTTCTATGAATAAACAAAATAATATTATTGAGTCGTAACATAAAACACAAAAACAAAAAACAATGCAAAATAACGGAAGACTAACTTCGATGAACACTACCTACGCTTATCTTATCAACCACCTACTTACTTAATACTGACATAAAAAAAATCCTTTGTACCGATTTAATCTTAAAATAAATAGGTTGTTTGGTACTTACCTAACGCCATACATAACAATTCAAAATTAGATACTTGGCACCTATTTTACATTAGAAAATTGAGATCATTCACCAGTGAGCCTTGTATAAACCTACACTAATTTCCATGATTAATAAATAAATACTTTTTGCATAGTGACTAGATTAACAACTAAATCAAATTAAATCATTGTAGGTTCTATTTGGCACTGGACAAAGGTAAATCTAATACTGGTTTAGTTATTTGTTAGTAGACGAGCTACTATTTCCGGCATTTGGCCAAGTAGGTATGATAGGTACTACAACGCCGCATAACGGATATCATAAATTATACTATAAAAATATAGAGCCTTTATTTTGTGACTTCATTTGTAAACCAGTTTTATATCCCTTTTACTATTATAACTAATAACACACGACGTTCTCGATTAGACATACCATTCCTACTCACTTTAGAGAATATGAAGAAATTAAATAGCTACCTTCACCTATTTTCCATAATAATATAAAAATGAGAACTTATAAAATACGAAAAAGGGCATTATTACTCAGAGAATTTGTAGATATCGCTCAGCAATAGGAACGTGGTCACTAAAGGATTTAAAAAAATTATAATGTAATAAAAAAATAATTAGTATTTGACAACCCAAGCGTTTGGGTCAAAATTGTCAAAGTCCAAACGAGGCGGGCGCGGTAGGAGCAGCGGCACCGGCGGCTCGCCCTGCTTGGCGGGGCGGCGGCCCGAGCGCGCCGCGTGGTTGTGCTCGCCCACCAGCTTGTGCAGGGTGCCCTTCTGGGTGTAGGCCTTGCAGCCGCAACCGCCCATGGTGCAGCGCCAGCGCACCACCCCCGAGCGCATGGTGTGCGCGGCGTAGAAGCTGCGCCCGCGGACCCACAGCCGCGGCCGCCCGCCCGGCCCCACGCACAGCCGCACGTACTTCTCTACACACACAAAACATACCTTTACGCACTGCTCGACCGTATCCACAACATGCAATGCAACCCGTATGTATAGGTAAACGAAAGGAGAAAAGGCTTTTTGCTGTAACTTCCAGCATCTCGTGTCAATGTGTTTCTCATTCCAAGTTCAAATTCCTTTTCTCCTATGTTTCACCCATATTACATGCAACATGCAAATAGTTGTCAGTTAGGTTAAATAAAAGCGTTGTAATGGGACGAGGTTATTTTTTAAACACTGAACACAAAAACAATGTACCTAACTACCTATTTACATTAGACTAGTACGCCAGCATTACAACCATAATAGTACCCGGTATTTTGACCCCCGTTTTTCCAATTTTTTTGCTTTCTAATTTAATTCTAGCTACATTATTGCTTTCAGTCCATCTGTACTTTACCCATAGATCATCGTAAATCCTTTAAACGCTTACATAATTGTGCTTTTTTTAATGTTTTTGCTAAGTATCAAATAAAAATTGAGAAATATCACCTTATGTCCCAAGTAAATACTGACTAGACGTAGATAAACAGCTTAAATATTATTGCTGATTAAGCTCTTTTAACTTAAAATTAATAAATAATCAGCTGATTACAATTAGTGCTATCATTATTATTGCTAGCTGACTAGAAACTGAGTATACTGAAATCCTCACACTTACCTATTTCTCTAATAAAAATATTTGCTACGTAATTACTAAAATGTGTAGGTATATACGACGAGATCCAGAATCGCTTTGTTCCGCCTAAGCGACACATTTGAGAGCATCCTGCCACACGAGTCAATAACAGTAGGATCGATCATAACTCGTTGCAATATATTTTGGTCAAAATTCATCTTGTGACTTTTACCTTTGACCAACAAATCTAAATTTATCAGAAACTACGTAATGTAACTAGCTTTTATCGTTAGTAACTATTTATGCGATAAACGCAGCGTTGAACGCATGCGTTAACGGAATGAATGAAAAATGACAATGCGCATAAAAATATAGTGTCATTAGATTGTCTATCTAATGTAAAATGTCATTTTTCCTACATTCCGTTGATCAGATGCGTTCAACGCTGCGTTTATCGCATAAAACAACCGCTCGCTTAATGGATATGCTTTTCTAAGAGTACGCGAGCAGACGTTTCTTCCGTTCTGTAGATGACTACAACTACACGCTCGCGTACTCTCTTCTGGCTCCTCTACACGATGGCCCAGCGTAGGCCAGTCCAAGGAACGCAGCTATGCGGGGGAGAAAGCAATATCACTTGCTCCCTCTAACGCATAAATGCGTCCCTTGGACTGGCCTACGCTGGGCCATCGTGTAGAGGGGCCATTCAACGTCACATGTGAAACGGTTAGACAAAACCCAGCACCAGCACTACATGCACCAATGTTAATGGAATTATTCAATTAACTGAACTACGTTACTATAAATGTTAAACTATTAGCGACGAATCCTATATATAATGGGTTCTCAGTTTCGACTCTCGACAGATCGTAAAGCAGGCTACGTGGTTGGTTAGATTATTCGTCTAGAAGAGCCTTCGCCTGAGCTGCGAGAGCGGCGTGGGTGAGGGCTCTCTGCGCCGCGCTGGCGCTCGAGGGCTGGGGCGGGTCGTGCGAGTGCACGTTGCTGAGCGCGAAGATGCGGTCGTGCAGCGTGTGCGCGTACGCGCGGCACGTGCGCCGCGTGCAGCGCCACCGCACCTTGTTCTTCTCCGGGAACACCTTCTCCGCGTAGAACGAGAACCCGCCCAGCTTCATGTGCCTCCGCCCGCGGTTCGATATCACGAACTCAACTGAAAAATACCACCACCGTCACTAACTGCGCCCTTATGTTATGCTAGCATGCACAATGGAGTTAGATGTTAGTAATTAATGGATCATAAATAAAATTGACAGGCAATGAAAGAAGCGTGAAGTAGAAAGGAAAATATATCGACGCTGGAAAGGAGAAATGGGATAAACGACACGTAGCTAGCTTTACAAGAGAGCCAAAAAACTGCGATATTTTCTGAAAAAAAAAACATTAAAATTCGTAATGAAGTCGAATATCCTAACTGAGTAACTTTATATGGTTATAGTGATGTTTTCTATATTCTCCTTTCATAATTTTACCTTTAAATGGGTTATTTTAGAATTTAGTGTCGCTTAAGCAAAATGACCGTAAAAATAAAGTTAGGTAAAATTATCTTACCGACATGTTTCACAATAAATTATTCAGGTAAAAGAGTCCAAGCTAAATTTGGCATAATAATTAATCGAGTAAAAATTATCTTATTGCAAAAGATGCTTATTGTAGAGCCAAGTAAAAATATATAGATGTAAAAATCGACATGGAAAAAATCAAGATAAATTATCTAATCACTTTTCAAGGAACTATTTAATTTGACAAGCTACTAAACTTATGGGACACATTCAGATTCAACCTAGGGTAGGTACATCCTATATTTTCTTTTAATTATCAAGCACGAACACTAACTTTTGTTAGTATGTATGAATGTTTAGGTTATATAATCTTTGAAAACCTGACTTGGTATTTTCTGAAAATATGAAAAATAATATCAAAAAGAAAGTAATAAAAAAAATTACTATAGTATCTCCAAGTAATTTCAGGAAAAACGGAATAAACGACAAAAGTATTAAATGTAAATGTAAAAGATAAACGCCGATAATTCAGCTTTGACAGTTAAGTAAATTTATCTATCGATGTTAATTTGCACATAAGCATATAGGTGAAATGTCTCAAACGACATTAAAAGTTATTATTAGGGCAGGTAAAATAATCTAACCAACATTGAAAGGTTAAATTGTCATAAGACTCATAAGGCAAAATTATCCAAGTGAAGATTAAACTGTACTATTATCATTATGTGGAATAACTTTTCATCTAATCTCCACTTTTTAAAAAGTCGTCAAAAACTAAGTCGTTTAGTGATTGAAATGTGTCCGTGATTCTCTAAATGACCGACTGGATAAGCGACACTAAAGTCGTCAGATTGGTACGAAACCTAGTCCATTCGACGCAGAAAAATTTGGCGATTCCAACGATGTATATAACTCAATATCTCTAAAACTGTCGCTTATCCCATTTCTCCTTTCCAGCGTCGATATGTGCAATGAAAGAAGCGTGAGGAAAAAATATATTTAAGGGTAAACCTAATAACCTCAGTCTCGACGGGATTCACTGAAGTACCATCAGCCGCAAACGTGCATGGCGACTTTATCAATGAATTCATTCATAATTTCTCCATGCAATTTCGCAGCTGACTGTACATACTGATAAAGATACAATCGCTTATTCCAAATAAATATAACGAACCTTTTAGTAAATTAGTAAAAAATATATTTATGGTTTTAATAGCTCTTCTACTTATTGGACCGCAGCAACGAACTCTTTTATATTTCAGAGTGAAATGCTTCCGTACGACATTTGCTACACAACGTATTCTATAACTTACAAAAAACGTAAGGAGAGTTAATTAAAACAAAACTATATTGGTATTTTTTTTAATTATAACACATTTTCTTATTACGTTATTTTATTTGCCTTCCCTGCTAATTCATTATTAGGGTTTATTTGAAATTCAATTTTTTCTTTTTGCGCCTTAAGATTTGTTGCTTAAGTCTCCATAGCACCCGAGTATTGTACTTCTCATCGGGAGTTAGATCATTAATTAGCCTTTTTTTCGCGTGATAGTTTGCTCTTTTCTTAGATTTGTAGATTTCGTACATTTCAGGATTAAGTTTAACTTTTTGTTTATACCGTTTCTGCCTCTCTGCCGCCGTAAGTGGCATTCTTACTGAAACAAATAGTGTCTATTATCAAAGTTTTACTACAAACACAGATACTTCGGACAATAAAACACGACTACTAATTACCTACTTAAGCCGCCCATACAGTATGGATGTTTTGTTGAATTAGGTATATATAAATGAACTGGTATTTTTGTATAGACATGAAGCATTTATTGAGTGGCAACGATTTCAATAAGACTTTCAACGGTGGCGTGCTGGTCGAGCTGCGGCGGGTGCGGCGGGTGGTTGTGGTGGCCGGCGCGCGCCAGCAGGCGGCCGTCGGCCGTGAGCGCGCGTGCAGCGCAGCCTCGCGCGCGCGCGCGGCACGACCAGTACACGCGCGTGCCGCGCCGCTTGCGCGCCACGAAGCCGTACCCGTCCAGCAGCAGCGACGGTGCGCCGCGCCGCGTCACTGTGTAACGCACCTCCGACACTGCGTAACAAAAGGCTCCCGCTACACGACCTCCAGGAATAGCTAAATAGCTATGGACCTAATACCACCATCGACATAGTAGATCACTGTCGTTACCTTAGAGTATGTTCCTTTCTCATAGGTCACTACAGTACTCTAGTGTGTCGATGGAAAACCCTTCTAAACGATGGAACAAACTCATCAAACGCTGTTTCCACCGTCCAGTCTCAATCAAATGATACACAGCAATTTCGCCCCAGTGGAAAGTAAAGAATACATAATTCTTGATTAATTTATTTAAGTCCTAACTTACACTCTTAAGGCTAACGGATCACAATGCTGATTAAAATTACAACAGTTAATATTAAAAAAACCGGCCAAGTGTGAGTCGGACTCGCTCACAAAGGGTTCCGTACCAATACGCAAAAAGCAGCAAAAAAATCACGTTCGTTGTTTGGGAACCCCACTTAAATATTTATTTTATTCTGTTTTTAGTATTTGTTGTTATAGCGGCAACAGAAATACATCATCTGTGAAAATTTCAACTGTCTAGCTATCACGGTTCATGAGATACAGCCTAGTGACAGACGGACAGCGGAGTCTTAGTAATAGGGTCCCGATTTTACCCTTTGGGTACGGAACCCTAAAAACACTCATCTTGACTGCCCATTTTCTCAACAACAAAGTTTGGAATATGTTTTTAAACTCGCAACCTTTGTGAAATTTCAGTTCTCTCAACTATTCGTCAACATTTCATGAAACGCATGATTGCCAATAAACTAAAATTCATAGTTTTACAAAAGTTCGTCACACATACACTCACTTCAAAAATAATTGACACTCATGCAAACATTATACAAAATAAATACAAAATAATTTTAGGGTAGGGTACAGTCGATGGCAAGTCTAAACCGAAGGGCAAGTGACTACTTCCCCAATGTCATACTTTCGGGTTATTTTCTCGAGGTGGTTCTCTTCGTGATTATGTACGGGGTTGGTGACCTTTAGGACGTTGTTTTTAGAGGTGATTCTTGCGCGACAGCGTTTGCCGTATTCCATGCAGCGCCAAAACGTCCTGCCGCTCCGCACACTGTCCGTCACAAAGATATACGACTCGTGTATTAACTGCAGATGCCCACTTTTCGTTTGAATAAAATGGAGTTCACGTTTTACGTTGGTATTTATTGATCCTAGAACTAAAGAGAAAAAGATTTTAATTAATTATGTCCAGAGTCCGTCTCGGCTAACTCTGCGCCGACTTTGCAGCGACAAAGATGGATGGAAAGATGGACGATTATGGTGTCCGTTCCACCTTCTGTCACTTGTCAGTCGTTGCAGAGTTAGCGTGGACTGACTCTAGTGACAGAAGTAAAATAATGTTGGTACTATTAAATTAAAGTAGCCTGAGCACAAATGTGACTAACTGTGTTTTTATAACCCACATACTATAATGACAGATCAAATGGCTTCCCAACTAGGTATCATTTTAGTTTATATAAAACCAAATGGATTGGTTATCAGATTCGCCAATCGAACTGTCATATAATCTAGGATATAAAACATAGCATAGCAATAAAATAAAATTATTTCGGGGATAGTTTCGTTTATTCATTTAATATCATAATATCAATGTTAAGACACCACACTGTATAAATAGGTTTCCAATGTTTCCATGTAAAGTTTTAGATGAAAATTGCCTTAAAATTTTAATCCTCTACATGAATTGAAAAAAAAATATATAATTGGCACCTTGGTAATGCCAGATGCACCAATAAGCTAACTTAGCAGTTGCTAGTCTACGAGGGAACCATGTCTAGAGAGTTAATCTCAGGAATCAGTTGAACAACTGGGAGAGGGTGCCATCATGGTCTAGGAATGCTTAGGGCAGTGGTTCTTAAGCTTTCAGAGACCACTACACACTACATGTTTGGAAATTAATACTCGTGTAGAATAAAGTCACCAAAGGGTTGTTCTGAGTACCAATTTACAAACCACTTCTGGTGCTCCCAGGGACCACCAGCAACCCAGTGACCACCGCATCGTAGTGGCTTAGGGCATCAAAATGTCTTACTTAATCTGGCACTAGAACCAGGATAATATAATAGAATATAATAAATGTATTTTTATAAAATGTGTAAACGACCTAATTTGTTATTTATATGTATTTTCAAAGTTGAAACGTGATTCACTGTTATGTACCTGCGTTCTTATACTAATATAATCTTTATTGTTTTTGCTCAATAAGCACCTTACATACACTACATTGACCTACCAAGTAGTGGATATTTTTAAATGAAATAAATTTTATCTTATCTTACACAAAGCAACCTAGTTCCTATTTGAGCTTATAGACCGAAATTAAATATATATATAGAAAACATAGATCCATAACGATAACCAAGTACCACTAACTTTGTAGGCAGGTTCATTAACAAGGATTGGGGTGTATAGGCTGAAAAGTAATAGTAGTAGTATAACACTTTATTGTACATAAAATAGAAAAAAACACATCAAAAAAAGGTAATATTCGAAAGGTGTATTTGACATACTGAACCCACTTTGGACTAGCATGGAGATTTTATAGACATACCAATCCCTCTCACATATGAATCGTAAGTATATCACAAATAAATAACAGTTGGGTATATATTTATTATAACGTATCTCCTACTATTAAGGTGTAGTTAATCTGAATAACTGAATTTGTATGGTGAGAGATATTTAGTATAGAAAACCAATACCAGAGTGCGTACTCAACGTGCAATTGTTCTTCTTCTTCTTTTAAAATTATGGCTTCAGCCCAGTGGGACTATTTCGCCAGTATCAAGGTATTGAGAGGTTTACAAACGACAAAAATTGTACGGTTGTACAAGACAGTGTACGGTGATTTGTTAGCTCTTGTAAATCGATAGCTAGACTTTACAAGAAGCACGTGGACTACCGGCTGTTGACTCCAAGATGGTGGTTAAACGCGCTTCAAAATTAATTCTCCATTCACTGCACACTACCACATTAGTTTACTGTATAATAAGCTATCGATATTACACTTTAACGCTCCGTAGCAAACAAAACGCAACTGTCACTGTCACACTAGTAGGGAAGAGTGATAGAGAGAGATGACTATGACTAGAGCGTTAACGATTGACATGTTGGCTACGCGCCCAGGAGTACACACTTATTCAGAATATACTAAACTTTAAGGGTAGTTATTCAATACCTTCTCATGACGGGCATAGGCCTCCCCTCAATTAACAAGAATACTCAGTGCCTTCAAACAACCACTTAGAAATGGGAATCATATTTCCTTTTAATAAATTACCTTTTGATTTATGGTGCCCAATGTCGAATAGACTACAGTTTCTCCTGCCAGTCATAGGGATGTCACATACATAGGAACATCCTTTGCACTTGGAAACAACCTCACAGATGGCACTGAAGCTCAAGCATACAATAAAGCACTGAATGTAGTGTAGTTTCAGTGAACATTAACTCATACCTGTTACATCCTTACATAATTATATTCCAAATAAGTTTGATATACACAAACATCAACAATTTTTCTGCTAAGCACCAAATCTAATGCAACTCTGATCCAGAACTCACATTCTTCTAATCTCAAAAACCGGACAAGTGCAAATTGGACTCACCCTCGAGGGTTCCGTACTTTCTAGTTTTTGTTGTTATAGCAGCAACAGAAATAGATCATCTGTTAAAATTTCAACTGTTCTATCTATATCTAGCTATCATGAGATACAGCCTGGTGACAGACAGACAGACGGACAGAGGAGTCTTAGTAATAGGGTCCCGTTTTTACCCTTTGGGTACGGAATCATAAAAATGATTACTGTTTTCATTGAGAGATTAGTACCAATGTTAATACCGTGGGAAGCTAAAGGTAAGCCCATGTGTGTATGTATTACTTGCACATGGAATGACAAACAAGAAAACCAGCTACTTGACACAAACTATCCAAAAACTCCTTTCATCTCTGCACCATTTATGCTCTTTCCTGTACAGTGAACTGCAAAATTGTATTGACACATAAGGAATGGAATTCATTCATAGTGGCAATGCACTTTTGCATCTGGGTGTACCTATACAATCTATACATATATATGAGTCTCAGCTCAAGTGACCTGGAAGCTCAACATAAATAAACCCATTCAAATAATTTTGTACAGAAATAAAAATGTGGTAGCCTAATCAGTAATATACTTCGCATTGCAACCTATAAAAGAAAAACATTACAGAAATAGGTATAATAAATTAATACAGAAATATAATAAACAACTACCACATGCATGCAGGTGGTCACTTTGAAACTGCACATCCATTATCATGCAATAAGAGTTGAATGATTCACGGTTAGTTTCACTAGACTTATATTGACCAGGATATAGACCGTGATTACCTTTTGTATTGTTTATGAGCTCCCGACACAAAACAATACAAAACAAAATCTCCTCTTGAGAATATATTCCGGTCAACATAAGTCATTTAATGCATATTTATTATGCAGAATCAGTAAACAAATTGTTATGTTGTTGCTAAGGCAGCTTAATATTAATCGCGTTAATCGACAATAGACCTTCTGCCTGTGCAATAAGGTACAGTGGTTCATAGGAGCTGTAACTGTTCACCTATTTACGGCGGTTAGCCATGACTCATGATGGTCTAGTGGCGCGCAGGCTGTACTAGTAAGTTGGAGGGCCGACGTTCGATCCCCAGAACGGGTGAACTTTTTGTGTGTTTTTTCGTTTGTGCTTAGCTTTGGAATTTGTAATTTAAAATCAAGTTTGCAGTCAGGTCGACAAAATGTAGAAGTAGTACTGGGACTTGCAACGGCAAGTCATATAGACATTCTTCCTCCACTGGTGCTGTGATTTGAGATTGTAAATTAATTATAGCTATATAATTTGGAATATGAATCTGAACATATCCTACCAGTGGAAGTGAAAACTTATTTTGTTTGTTTTGTGAGTGCCGTCTCAACTACACCAAAGGGGTAAGTTTTAATAATAAAGAAATCCTAGCTTTGTATAATTAGCCATTGACGTTGTTGATTCTTCCTTGTAGCGAGAAATAATGTAAATTGTATTTTGTTATAGTGTATGGTCATGCCCTTTTGGTGTACGGCTACAAAAAGTAGAATCAAACGACTGAGCTAGCCTTTACATTGGCACCGGTACGGCTGAGTACCTCGTCGATCACCAGACGAAAACTCACCTGGCGTCCAACACTTAGAAGAGTTAGTTAGTCATAGTCATAGTCATAGTCATTTATTTTATAAAGCCAATTTACAAGTCAGTCAGTCAGTTATATAAGTAGGATTAGTTATCGTAATAAACATAGTTAGTGGTTATCTTGTGACCTTTATTTTTTGTATTCCCTTGTCAACCCGTAACAAAATATTTATGAAAAGAATTGTATTAATTATTCTTGTGTATATCATAAAAGAAGGGTTCCGTACCATTACGCAAAAACGGCAAAAAAATCACGTTTGCTTTATGGGAGCCCACTTAAATATTTATTTTATTCTCATATTAAATCACATTTAGAAACGGGTCTATCGCGAATTTATTTTGTTACCTTTATTTACCGACATTTCGACAGGTTTCACTGGTCGTGGTTGCGGCTAACTGACGTCCCAGCAAAATGTCAAAACAGAGATTTGTGTGACTACCCCACGAAAAGTGCATTTAAAGTTCAAGTAGACATCACATTTTCAAACCACCCACTACACATAAAAGTTAATTATTGTCAATAGTCCGACACACAACACTCACAACCGTTTCTAAATGTGATTTAATATGTGTTTAAACCGCGAAAGTTTTAAATGTTATTTTATTCTGTTGTTAGCATTTGTAGTTATAGCAGCAACAGAAATACATCATCACGGTTCATGAGATACAGCCTGGTGACAGGCAGACAGACGGACAGTGGAGTCTTAGTAATAGGGTCCCATTTTTACCCTTTGGGTACGGAACCATAAAAAAGTAACAACATAGCATAACTCATGTATTTACCTAGAATGAATTATGCCTATGCTTAACACATTACATAGGACATTTGTACTTATCCCAAAACATTACATTTATTATGAATATACGATCAATTTAAGAATAACTATTTCACGTTACGTTAAATCCTAACTAGTTTGCGTGATGTTTACGTGAAATAAAGCATATTAGTAAAGATTTATTTGCTGTTTACGACTAGAAGATGTACAAATAAGAATAATAAATTATTTTTAAGATTCAGTGTCAGAAATTTGTATGAAAATACAAGTCGTTCTTACGCAGAAGTATATACACGATCCGTGGGATTTTGTAGGTTATGTTTACAAGCTGCAAAAAAGCGCGCAAAATATGAAGAACCTGGCATGGAATGGGGATATTTTAATTCAAGTAAACCCCTTAGAATAGTTTACGGCAGATAAACTAGATTTCCGTAAAATACTGAAAGTTAACGGTGGTAGCCGAGATGACAAACTGCAATCGTTTACATGTCGTGCTAACTTACTTGTCGACTTTCTCCGTATTTCATGCGATGAACCAAAGCAACAGATAGCGCCAAATACACATTAATCATCACTGCACTTTCATTATTCACATTTCCCACAATAATATAACTTCAAAACATTAAATAATTTAACACATTTTGACGTAAACACGCTCAAGGCTGAAACGATAACGCTACTCGAAAATAGCAAACATTTTTTTGAACACTGAAGTTACTGGCACTGATTTAATTGTTCGTTGTCATATAAACCATAATATCATTCACAATAATTATATTATATATTAATATTTCCTGAATTAGTAAACAATCATCCAGTGACACAATTGCAACCATAGATCCCACGGCGTAAACGACCACAGATACAATAACAAAACGCAGTCGTTCCGCAGTACGCTTGATTCGGTCAAACAAATGGAACAACTACAAAACAAATCACTTGGTGATTTAATTTTGATGTGTTTAGTTATTATATATCATGATTAATATTATGCAATGCATCATTTTAAAATACTATATATACGGAATTGATTAAATACCATGGAATTTCTTACCATTAAAAAATCATCTGCTCCATGCTGAATCAATCTGGACAGTGTAGTGAGATTTCCTTGTAATAAATTTAGTAGCTTTTTTGTTTAGATCAGATTATATAGTAATATTCAATAACATACTATTCTTTGAAGCGCTGGTGGCCTAGCGGTAAGAGCATGAGACTTTCAATCCGGAGGTCGCGGATTTAAGCCCCGGCTCGGACCAATGAGGTTTTCGGAACTTATGTACGAAATATCACTTGAGTCGCTTTTCGGTGAAGGAAAACATCGTGAGGAAACTGGACTAATCCTAACAAGGCCTAATTTCCCCTGGGTTGGAAGGTCAGATGGCAGTCGATTTCGTAAAAACTAGTGCCTACGTCAATTCTTAGGATTAGTTGTCAAGCGGACCCCAAGCTCCCATGAGCCGTGGAAAAAAAATGCCGGGATAAAGCGAGGAAGATGATTCAATATATCAATAACATACTATTTCCAATTTAATTGTTCGACCTAAAGTAGCAGATCTGATTCAACTAGCTATTCAGTAGGTAATTCTCCAAAATTCGTGCCTTTACATGTCGTGTCTGCGTCTCTGTCACTTGCATATTCGAACGATAGAGAGGCAGATAATGAAATTTCGATTTTCGTGTTTCCCGGTAGGCCCTCAGAAGCACGTGAACCTCCAACGTTGCGTAGCCTCACATTCGTATGAAGTATAAAGATATAATATATCGGCAGATACCGACAGATCTTAGAGTACCACTAAGCACCACACACGCCAACGATATCAAAATATATATCGCTCTCTGTCTAGCACCTACATTGTGAGAGAGAAAATATACCGAGCGATATATCGCAAGGCATCTTAAAGCATCTGCAGATGTCTTGCGATAAGATATCGTAAGATACCATACTTCCAGTCCTCACCTACGGTGCTCAGACCTGGTCTTTGACGGAAGCTCAGAAGTCCAAACTCGGGGTTTGTCAGAGGTATGGAGCGCTAATATGCTAGGTGCTAGGTGTGAAACTAAGGGATCGCATACGGAACACCCCGCTGCGCTCAAAAACTCAAATAATAGATGTAGCTCGGAAAGCGGCCAAGTTAAAGTGGGACTGGGCTGGACATGTCTGCCGCATGCCGAATGACATGTGGGCCAAAATAACCACAGAGTGGGTGCCCCATGAGTCAAACCGGGGATCCGGCAGACCTCGTCGGCGGTGGCGGGATAACTTGGACTACTTTTTGAGTAACTGGCCAGATATAGCTCAAAACCGGGAGGAGTGGAAGAAGAGGGGGGGAGGCCTTTGCCCAGCTCGTAATAATAATAATAATAAGCCCGCAGGGCAGCTCGTGGCGAGCTGTTGGGGAGTGACGACCCCACGGACCCGAGTGCTCCAGAGAGTCGGTCAGGGTCTCCGTCTCCGGCGTGTCTTCGTCGGTCGGAGTGGACCCTAAGGGGACCCGCAGGACTCTCAGCTCTGGCTTGCCTTCATTGGCCGTCCAGAGGGAAGTCGTAAGAGCTATATGCTCCAGGGGTGGAAGCGTTAAAGGGCATAACGCCGCGAGTAACTTCGGAGAAAGCGCAGCACACCTCTCGACACCCCTGAGCCGCTCACGCCGGTGTTGCGCCTGGCCGTCTTTATGATGGCGCATCAGGTGCCCATTTAACGAGTGGCGAGTCACCACCTGCCTCGATAACTTGTGCAAGCAATGTTATGGCAGTTGTCCGGACTTCTTTGCAATAGCCCAGTCTTTTTTCCACCCAAACTTAAACCATAGACCAGTACTCTGCCCATATTCTTTACAATAGCTTCCAATACCTGCTGAAACCGGTTCACGAGTATCTATTGATGTACCCGTGAATGGATTCCAGCAGGCGTTCTACAATAATATAAGATACCAAAATATTATATTACAGCTTCGTGTGTGGATAGTAAGGCTGCCGACATATTATCGCTCCGTCTGTGATGTGCTTAACCCGATTGGGTGTAATCATACATCAACTGTCATAATGCATTCGCGAGATTGCGAATCAATATTCTGATAGCCCTTCTCATGCGTGCAATACTTCGCAAAAATTACGTATCTTAGTAGCAATGTCAGTGGCCGAATGGAACCTAAGGCCCCATACGCACGAGAGCTTAAGCGTTGCGTGTGCGACGCACCCATAAGTAAGAGCGAGAAAACGATATCTCTTTCTCGCTCTTATTTATGGTTGCTTCACACACGCAACGCTTTTTAAGCTCTCGTGCGTATGGGGCCTTAGGCCTCATACTGACGAGCGCTTTTTCAACGCGCGTTAAAAAAGCGTTTCTATCTGCCCGCACGCTAAATTCGATTTAAAGACCAAGGCTCAAAGTTGAAAATCCAATAACGCTTGATAAAAAGCGCTACCGCCATCGTGTGAACAAATACACGTTTCCATTTGTGTCATTCAAACGCTTTTTTAACGCGCGCTAAAAAAGCGCTCGTGAGTATGAGGCCTTGAGGCCTAACGCTGCGTCTTATGGCTCCTCTACACGACGGCCCGGCGTAGGCCAGTCCAAGGGACGCATTTACGCGTTAGAGGGAGCAAGTGATATTGCTATCTCATTCCACCGCATAGCTGCGTGGACTGGCCTACGCTGGGCCATCGTGTAGAGGAACCATTACGTCAAGCGAAAAACTCGCGCACGCGAAGCGAAGCGGCGCGGCGCGGCGGCCCCAAGGCGTTCGCGTTCGGAACGAGACCGCCCACGTAGCACACTTCTATAGGTATCAAAGGATTGATTCACCCCGCGCCGTATCGCTTCGCTTCGCGTTCGCGTGTCGTTCGCCTACGTAGTACGCTGCGTATAACGATTGCAGCGCCATTTGTTATGTCGATCTTTGCACGTATATATATATATATACGTGTATTGCTTATACGGAATGCGGATTCATTCGGGAACCCACTCCTCATCGATAACTTGATTTTGCCGAAAAGCATCTGCCATCTACATATATTATGATATGACTCTTTCATAATAGCAAATAGTAGGTGGTAGGTCTTCCATATAGGTTTTTAAAGGGTCGGCAACGCGCATGTAACATCTGAAATTGCAGGCGCTATAGCAAAGAGGATATAATAGGATAGAGCATGTCATAAAAAAAATTGTAACCACAGTAAATTCACTGCCATCTATCGCACACGAATTCACACGATTAAAACTAAAAATGAAGATGTATATACGATAAAATGTATTTATATGTATATGGAGAAATGATTTTTTATTTTGCATTATATAATTATTTTTATATGATTTTGACCCATTTTCTTTCACTGATATGCGTTAAAATTGTGAAATAACAAACGAAACCGTCAACTCCATCTATCCGAGAGTAGGCCAAAGGTAGTGGCGCCATCTGTCGAGAATCAAATTTTCTTGATTTTTGAGGCACGTTTTTTCCTTACACTGTATCCATCTATTACGGAGTTATATTTATCTTTGGCTATAGGTACCCTTTTCAGGATCCATGTATCTGACACACTGGTAAACAAATAAAGATCTATCTCTATAAGGATCTTAACCCGTCTAGTGGGTATCTACTTCTAAATATGTTTTTCGCATTTTTTTACCACTTTTTTAGTGCCTTAACAGTAACCTGCTCTCCACTCGCACTTATCATACAGATTAAGGTTCGTTTCTTTGTTTGAATCATGTTTTAAAGTTCTGAATAAGTACATATTTATATAGCTGGTGAGTGGTGCTATATACTGGATGTTTTTGCAGATTTTCTAGTTTGCTTCACCTACATTTTCTTTTTAGGGTACGTACCAAAAAGGTACAAAAGGAACCCTTATGGTGCGACTCTGTCCGTCCGTCCGACCGACCGCCTGTCTGTTATATAGCTAAATATCTCGAGAACTACTTAAGCTATTGATTTGTATAATATTGTCTTCGGTTACCGCGATAGTTACTCATGAAATAAAACTATGAAAACGGATTATATCGCGTATATTGAATTTATAATACATCCCGACGTTTCGAACTCTTTACAGCGTTCGTGGTCACCCGTTGACCACGAACGCTGTAAAGTTCGAAACGTCGGGATGTATTATAAATTCAATATACGCGATATAATCCTTTTTCATAGTTTTATTTCTATTGATTTGTAATTTGGAATAGTAATGGAAAACGCTAACCCAGACATCTTGAAAGTGTATTTTTTTAAATTATTTTTGTTAATTATGGAAAGCACCCAATTTAAAAAGGGGGCAAAATTTCAAACTAGTCAAGTGGGATATCATTTGAAAGAGCTCAAATTGAACATTCTAATCATCAATGATAACTATAAAATATCTCCATTTAGTTGACAAAAAGAGGAAGGGGTTGAAACAAATCTCATTCAGAAATTAAAATTATTTTTAGTTTCCGATTTTCACTCACCGCCTCATGCTTTAAATACCCCATAATGGCCATAACATATACTGTACTTACGATCCGATATACAAAGTGATACTGTGAATGAGACTAGTAGCGCCATCTAGTTGTATCCCTACTATATTACAAATGCAAAAGTAACTCTGTCTACTGTCTTGTTACCTCTTCACCCTTAAAACGCTGAACCGATTTAGATGAAATTTGGGATGGAGATAGTTTGAGGCCCGGGGAAGAACATAAGGTGGTTCTTATCAATCATCATCATCATCATTCCACGCTGACGAAGTCGCGGGAAGAAGTTAGTTTTTAATAAAACGGAGTAACTACAGGTGGTTCAAAATGAAACAATTATGTATCAGCATAAACATGCATGTATTTATTTATTTAAAGTAATAACACATACAGACATCAAGAATCTTTCGTATCATCGCCCACACCGATAACTGACAGTTCGTAAACCTTATTACAAAAGGCACAAGGTCCAACGATGGACAGCTAAGTGTTGCTGTTTGTACCTTTAACACGATACTAACTACCACTACCCGCGGTAAATTGTACAGTCGCCATCAGATATATCGGAGCGTCCAAGGAGCTCAAATATCTGAACACGCCTTTATTGTCAACGCGTTAGAGTGCGCGTTCAGATATTTGGATCACCTCGGCCGCTCCGATATCTGATGGCGACTGTATAGATAGGGGTCCCTTTGTTGCACATAGTTTTTGTCATATTATCAGTAGTCCTAAAACTGAAACCGTTAACTTTTCAGGATTTTCGTAAGGTTATCCTATATAAAATTGTTTGGGAAACAATAGAGACCCACCTAGGTATTTGGCTATTAAATATGTTTCTTATTTCTCTAAGAAGGCCAAGTACATTGTTCATTTATTACTAAGATACTTAAATAATTTCTTACACACAAGACTAGCAAAATACAGGATACGTTATTTATGAGCACAGTCCAGTTAATGAACCACTAGCGCCATCTATTGCTAAACGTAGTAATCGTTCAAGGGCAGTATTTGATTTTATTCCAACTAACAATTGTGTAATATTAAATAAAAAATTAATTTATGATAAATTATGTATTGTATATCATATCCTTTTTCTATTTAACAAATAATAACTTTTATTGCTTAACATGTAACGCAGCTCGGTATACTACTACTGGCGACATCTATTGGAAATCGTATTATTTCAATAGATGTTATCACAAATTTTCATATTGTATTGTTTCCTTTAAATTGTATTAACTATATTATAACTAATTGTATCGCTTTAGCCTCGAGTGGCTTAGACATCGCATTCCCGTACAAATCGTTACCGTCATTATTACTCGTAACCGGATTGTTATATTTTTCCAAATTATAAAATCTTATTTGTACGCCAAATTTCATCCAAATCTGTACAGTCACATGTACTATACAGGCACTCTTACTACATCGAGCTTAAAATATCTAAACAGAGCTATTAGCAAATTTTTTTGAAGTGCAAACCGCTGATTTTCTCCCTAAAAGATAGAGCTTTTGTTCATGGAAATCACAAGGTCTGATTTAGGAGAAAAAAAAACTATATATATCAAATATATTCTAATCAGTTAACTGTAAAATATCGCCATTTAGTTGACAGAAACTTGGCCCAAAGAGGAAGATTGAAATAAATATTTTTCAGAAAACCTATAAAAATATTTTATCTTACTCCAAAATCGAATTCTTAGTTTCCGATTTCCACTTACTGCCGCATTTGTTTTATATTTAAATAATGGCCATAATAATTAATATAATTATACTTGCGATCCGATATACTGTGAATGAGACTAGTAGCGCCATCTAGTTGTATCCCTACTATATTACAAATGCAAAAGTAACTGTCTACTGTCTGTTACTGTCACTACGGTATTCGATAAAATTCCGTATACGGTATACGGGAAAAATTAACGCAGTGTAAACCTAGCCTCAAGCTCGTCACATACGGAGCGATATTATATCGGCAGATACGGAGTATCTCGCCGTGACATAAGACTACCCATCTCGCGGCGAGATACTGTCGCGCCAATCATGTGCTCGGCCTACAGCAGACATCTTTTAATTAGCCAGAGCCCACACACGAAGCTGTAATATATATTTTGGTATCTGCTGATCTTATCGCAAGGCATCTAGGTGCTGGACAGAGCGATATATATTTTGGTATCGTTGCGTGGCGAGTATCAGGATGGCGGGTGTATCAGCTGCGGTTTACCGCAGCTCCATTCGACCCGCCATCCTGGACGTCCACTAGACTCGCCGAGGTGAATCGAGTCGCAATAATTCGCCTTCTATACACTATGAATGGTAAATTCGTGAGTATCAGGATGGCGGGTGTACATCAACAAATGGAGCTGCGGTATACGTCAGGAGTTAGTGCTAGCAATGTGCCAAATGTGTGCCAAAATTGGAGCAATGTGCTCTTTAAACTCCAGAGATATTTAAGATATAAATGACGTCCGCCAACCTGACGTCAGGTTGGCGGGCTCATTTCCAGTTCTAGCTAATGGCTGCCTACTCAAGGGTGAAAGTACTGCCTACGGTTAGTGCTCGCAATGTGCTTCCACATGTATGAAGCACAATCAAATTCAGAGAGCGGTTAAAGAGTAATATGGAATTGAATAAGTATATATACTATATATATATATAGACGCCTGCTTATTTGAAATAGCGATATCACAAATCATATCTTTATCATTGCTATTTCAAATAAGCAGGCGTCTATATATATACTTATTCAATTCCATATTACTCTTTAACCGCTCTCTGAATTTGATTGTGCTTCATACATGTGGAAGCACATTGCGAGCACTAACCGTAGGCAGTACTTTCACCCTTAAGTAGGCAGCCATTAGCTAGAACTGGAAATGAGCCCGCCAACCTGACGTCAGGTTGGCGGACGTCATTTATATCTTAAATATCTCTGGAGTTTAAAGAGCACATTGCTCCAATTTTGGCGCACATTTGGCACATTGCTAGCACTAACTCCTGACGTATACCGCAGCTCCATTTGTTGATGTACACCCGCCATCCTGACACTCACTGTTTTTTATAAGATGATAAATATAATTCTGAACGCACAAGTTGAGTCGATGCAATTTCAAAACGCATCGTTGACATTTCATACGTCAGAAATGTCAACATTGTCAACACATTTTTTACTAAAAAACTTTTCTCACCGACTCGCGTAAAAATACACAACTTCCAGAGTTTTCTGTTGTAATATCGTAAAGAAATGAGTGAATCCAGTGATGAAGATGATCTAACGCCTGTGGATGTTGCATTTTCCTCGCTATAGTGAGGTGAAAAGTTTTGTGTTATACACGGGCGCAAATGTATTTTACTTCTCGTGTGTTGAAACACTCGCTACGCTCAGGATTCTATTTTAGAACCACTCGCTTCGCTCGTGGTTCACCTATAGAATCCTTTCGCTAGCTTGTGTTTCAATTCTACACTCGCGGGTAAAATACAACTTTGCACCCTTGTATAACAAATAACTATTGATTAACCGCGCAGCTAGCCGCCCTCGCTGTAACCGCTAGTGCGCAAGTGGCCTATGTCGGTATCTGCCGATAGATTATCGTTCAGTATGGACGTGCTTAACCCTTTGAACGCCAAGAAGTCCAAGAACCCCTAAATTGGTCGTTTAGTCGTGCCCACAGCGCCAAGGACCACTATAGGTGTTATTGCGGACGCTGTCAAAGTAACCTTATAACAAGTTTATTCGCTCGCTTGCGCCGTTACCTTAAGGGGCCCACTGACTACCAGTCCACCGGACGATATCGGCCTGTCAGTTGTTCGAAACTGTCAAATTTTTGTTCTAACTGACAGGCCTATATCGTCCGGCGGACTGAGTCAGTGGGCCCCTTTAGCGAGTGACTGACGTTTTCGTTATGATATATAGCGTTCAAAAGGTTAAGGCGATTATCTACGCCATGCCAATAGGGCTTTTTCCCAATTACAAACCAGTTATTCAACATTCCAAACTGCAACAACGAAGTTGTCCCTGGACCCTCGCGCGTTCATGAAAAGATCTGAAAGCATTTTCTTTAAGAACGGCCCCGTAGTCGTGGTGTCCCCGTCGGGAACAAATGGGGAATAGGCGCTGCACGTTTTATTTCCATTGGCCCCGCTTCACGTACAGCGGGGACAAATTTAAATACTGTAAATACCGTAGTGACAGCAAAATTTGTATGGCAACGTTCAAAATCGTTCACACGGGAGTCTATGCGGGAACGTAGTAGTGTTAACGGTTTTGAGTTGCCATAAATTTGCTGTCACTAACCGTATTCGATAAAAAAGTTGTTTTATTTTTAGCTTCCTGTAAATGACGCTCGCTGCTCGTGCGCGAGGCGGGCATCGCTACATGACGGTTCCCGCTCGCCAGTAGCCTGGCGACTTGAGACGAGCGCGCAACGAGTACGCGTAGACGCGAAATCGTTGCGTGCTCGCGCTCGGACATAGCCAGTGTACCAGGACCCTTAATACCAAACTAGTTGGTCAAGCAAATCTTGACAGCAGAAAAAGCCGCTTTTCTATGGAACATCCCTTCGTATCATTTTTTTTTAATTTGCATTTTTCTCTTGTAGCTTTATTTGTACCAACAAGATTTCAATACCTTTCAATGCTGCCTTAAGCCCGGTTCACACTTGTCGTGACCCATATCGGTTTCATACATTTAATATGATTTGAGTGCACGACCCATATCGGTTTCATACATTTGTCTGACCGCAGCGCGCATCAGCAAATGTGAACCGCAACCATATTAAACGTATGAAACCGATAAGAGTAAACACGTCACAAATGTAAATCGGGCTTTAATTTAGCATAGCTAGAAACTGAATTTGTCAGTCCTAGCTGCAACCAGGGCATTTTGCATATGGGGCTTTTAAGGGGCCCACTGACGATATCGGCCTGTCATTTGTTCGAAACTGTCAAATTTTTGTTCTAACCGACAGGCAGATATCGTCCGGCGGACTGATAGTCAGTACGGGCCAAATTTTCACTGAAATGTGGCCGGCGACAATCTGTGTCCCTCAAATAGAGAAATACCAATAGTTGCCGGCCACATATTGCAGTGAAAGCGGTCTACAAGGCCCTAAATAATATAACAAGCGGAAGTCCTTTTAAAGGAGGTTCAGATTGTAATATTAGTTGTATTTATTATGCAACACGGCCCTAGTCAATTTCTTACTTAGTTTTCAAAAGGGCTCATTTTAGTACGATTCACCATAGCGAAATAAGCACTTTCGAAAAGATTCTCAGACCTTTTACCATAGACCATTCTCACGTTTTCGGTTTTAGTACGATTCACCATAGCGAAATAAGCACTTTCGAAAAGATTCTCAGACCTTTCACCATAGACCATTCTCACGTTTTCGGAGGATGGAATTGTATACCAACCTGCAAGTACCAGTACTCCAATAATTCATCAAGAGGCTGACCAGATACCAATACCGTTTACCTTTTACAATATGTACCTTCATAAATTAAATTCACAATTACCAATACAATTTTACCACATTACCATTTCACGTACCCATACAAATGAACTATTGTTCAACAACACATTGTTGAAGAATAGTTACTAGGAAATAAATCTGCAACAGGCAATTTACGTTACTAACTACAACTACTTAGGCTAACTTACAAATTTCATTTTTACGTCTAGAGACATGATAAACCTTGAACAAATTTAACGGTATCAATAATAAAGAGATGAATAGGTTTATCATATCTAGGCCGATCGGACGCGACATACCATGCCGCAATATAGTATGCCCTGCCCGACCAGTTTAACCGGAGTGTGCAAACCTACCTTGCGCATCACCTACAGCTCCACCTTCCGCACCACCAGTCAAATTGCCATCGCCAGTCGTAGAGCCATCGAATCCTGAAACAACAATAAATAGAAGTTAATAGATGCCCCCTATTAATTATAAATGCAATTTAAAAAGAAAGTAAATATTTACCAGTCATTTCCATATTAGAGTCATCTTCGCCGAAATTTGTTTCATCATTATTCGTTCCGTCATCATCATCATCCCACATACTTTCGTTAACAAATTCGGGTTCCATTTTGGGTGCCACGGCGTTGTTTTCATCTTCGTCAGGTATCGTAACAAATTCTTCTTTAGCTGATCCAGATGGTCCGGCTTCTAATGGGTCCACACATTTTCGTTTCACAGGTCCAGATTGTGAAGATGACGAATTGTTTGATGCTATTGATGGCCTATTTGGTCGCTTAATTGCTACTGGAGTTGAGGAGGGCTTAGAATCTAAATCAGTCTCTAACTTAGTCATAACAGATTGCCTTTGTTGTGACGACCTCGGGCCTGGCCTCGAGGTCGGCTTTGGTTTGGATGGCGTGGAACTTTCTTCATTTTGATTACCGGTTAAACCTTTCACTTGAAGCTGTTCCGCGGTACTAATAAACGACGCTAACTCTTCTTGCTTAACATTAACTTCACCTTGGTACATAAACTGTAACAAGTCCCTTAACGCTGAATGACTAACATCTTTTAAAAATACTGAAACAAGAAAAAACATCATTAGTACATTGTCAATATTTAAAAAACTCGAAACAATATCGGCAAATATTAAGATCCTTACCTATTGGATGCTGAGTTGGGTTCATTTTGAACATCTCCTGGAAGTAGGGAGAACATACTGATAGGACTAATTTGTGTGCCTGCAATAGCCTGCCTTCGGCAGCTAATGTGACATCTACTAAATCTCCACGCGACAGCAGGCCATGAAAGCCCGCTGACATATTTGCGTGGAAATTGTTCCAACATAATGAAAATTGTTCGTCCGACGCCATGATGGCGACGTATATTTCTTGAACCCTGAAACAAATAAAATAATATTTAATAAAATCACTCCACTGACGAAATTAAACTTTGACAAAACTTCACAAAATAACGGATATTTACCTATCCTAATACTTTGTACTTTATAATTCCGATATTAGAAACATTTGAAAAAAATAAAACAATGTTTCTAACAATGCACTGCACACTTGTTCATCCCACGTCCTCCCCGTTTGAGCGCTGTTCACGGTATGATGACGCAAATGCGACGTATACTGTGTCGTCACAGGAGTGGGGAGATTCCACAATATGGGATGAAAAATTATTTTACTCAAAATTTGCTAAGAATACGAATGAAAATTTAGTAAAAAGTAGTGTAATAGTAATAATATCTAATTCCACATAAAATAAGACCATATGATCTACAGAAAAGCCATGAAATAAAATAATGTAACGCTGCCATTTGTTGAAAGGTTGTAGCCGGACGAGGTATAGGTATATTTTTAGGAATTTATATTTTTCACGTTTATAGTTTGTATATAGTAATACTTTATTTATTATCTGTGGTGTTCATAAATAAATAAATCAAGCAGATGCGTTGGCAACACTAGTCAGACTGTCATGGCGGAGCGGTGTTTCGAGCGCACTGTGTGGAACAATAACAAATTGTTTTATTTATAATATAATTAATCCAAGAGTGTTTAGATTAACGGATGTGTGGTGTTTAGATTTACATCCGTTAATCTAACCACTCTTGGATTAATTATATTATAAATAAAACAATTTGTTATTGTTCCACACAGTGCGCTCGAAACACCGCTCCGCCATGACAGTCTGACTAGTGTTGCCAACGCATCTGATTGATTTATTTATTTATGAACACCACATCTCTTCCCTTTTAACAAATTTGAAATTGTAGAACAATTCATAAAATGAACCATTTACTAAATAACAAAAAGTAAACTCGCACTACACACATTTCTAATCAGCATCTTAGCTTTAACCAAATGAGTGGTAACAATTAAAATAATGCATTTAGAAACAATGACAAAACTAATAAATCACCACACACTTTTTATTAACTCGGTGTTCACCTATGAATGACAACACCTAATGATAATATCAAGAAGTCGAACTCCAGTTACCAATAATATTACAGCTTTCCACATAGTCTTAGAAACCTTATTTCTTGTAAATACCCTTTAGTGTACAATAATTATGTTTACAATATGATCACGACTATATATTACCTAGCCAGCTTTGGATGCTTAATATGTTAACAACAATGAGTGATGTTAGACTAGAAATATCTACCACTGGTTAGTAGCACAACATATATTCTTACTTGAGTCTAGATTAGTCCTTAATGTAGGTAGTTAAAGTAGACCACATACTGATACATCAATGACATGTAACATTCACTGTAGCAATACTGATACATCTATGACCTGTACATCCAGTATAACAATGATTGTTCCATAAATATCTTGTTCGCAGTGTATCCTCTTTTGTAGAGATACCTATGACATTTATAATCTATTACCTCTCCTTTCTTTTAAATGAAATTGTAAGTACTTTTGTTACAATCTGCATCTATTCATTTCAGTGTATACTTGCAATTATATCATACATAATAAAATCTGTTAAAGTTTGTCAAGGACTGTCACATTTTAAACATAGACAGAGAATCATACTATCCTTGCCTTACACTAGCACCAGCACACAAAAGAGAGTATTGTTCCTATTTATTGCCAATTTGGTTTGACCAACTATAGATAAATCTATTAACCCTCTATAGATAAATACATGAAGCATATAAATGTTTAATAACCTTTCATACTTACAATATTTTTTGTAGTTGAAACTACCTATATGAGCCAATGTGCACATTTTGTCTACAAGTAAGTAAATATAAGGATACATACGCCACGCAGGTGGCGCTGTAATCGTTACAACATTTCTTTAAAAGGTGCTAAATCCGAAACATAAACCGTAAACTACAGACTTCTGTCACTCATTATTCCGGTTGGAACTAGTATAATCTGTGTAAATTTTATATAATTGTACTCAAATCTTATCCTTATAACAGTAGGTATAGATACTTACAAAGTCAAAACTTTAAATAAATCAGCATAGTCAAATATTATATAGATTTCTGTTAGTGATGTTACCATATGAACAGTGACTTCACTTACAGATATGTAACATCAATGATTAGCTTATAATTTTAATAAGAAATTGATTGCTTAATTACTGGTCCAAATCCCATGTTTGCTGATGAAGATGTGAATGTGATCTAAACTTTCAACCAGTCGTGTATGTCATCTATTACTCAGGCATTAACATTACATAGACAGATGTGATATTAATATGAAACTGGTATGATATTTTATTGATCAGGTACCACTATTATCTTCCACTATTGTAGGTGAAATGATTGAAAACTAAATACCTACGCTTAAGAAATCTCAGAGGTTAATGCAGCTATGTAAAACTCATTTACAACTTCTGCACTTAATTGTCATAAACAATCAAGGTATTTGAAATTCGCTTCACATTTTACTATTTTTATTCTGTGTTGGTACTATTGGTATTTAAATACTTACATAAAATACATAATACATATGTATTTCAAAACAACAGAAACCAAATTATGTCGACAAAACGTCGTGGCTAACTTGCGTTATTTGCTTGATGGAGGATTCAGTGCAATATTTGTAACCACCAGAAAAACTCCACCGACCTTCGCCAGGAATTTGCACCCCAAATGGACTGTTTAGCATGTAGTCAGTTTTCAGCCGCATTGGTTGGTTGTGAACTTCCTGTAAGAGAAATCCAGACGATTCATCTGTCATTACGCTATGGGTGTGTTTTATACCCATTTGGGAAGGTATATGTGGTATATAAACAATTCAAACAGTTGTCTGTGTTGTGAGCCGTTAACCAAGTTGATTGACATGTAATAATTTGATGTTGTCTTTCTTGCGTAAATACATAATGGACTTGTGGTATGGACTAGTATAAGCAGTATACAGTAGTATTTAGGTATTTATTTGTTCTGTTACAGGTATACATTTCAGGCCATTAATAAAGCATAAGCGTCAACAATTTAACGCAAAAATGAACCCTATAACTTGAAATAAAGTTCAAATCAGGTGGAAAATATATACCCTCTGCCTTAAAAACTTAATACTCCATTGCTATTTATAATGTACACATTTCATGAAATATTGAGTTTTAATGTCATAGGATACCTTGTTCCTGAAAATTCTTGCTGAAAATTTTAAGGAAGCAATCTACCATAAATTTGTTTAAGAAACATCATAGGTAACATTGACACTAATAAGTACATTATTCTAATCCCTCCTATAAGGTGATTGTATATCATTGGACCTAATGTATTTATTATTTAACCTTTTGACGCCATGTCAAACACAAAAGCTGTCACTAGGACGTCACGTCACCGAAGTGTCAAACTGAAATTGAACTTGATGCACATGCACGTAGCTCTCTGTTGCGCTGTGGTCTGTGATGGATGATCCGTCTTTGCGCATTGTACCTGCGGTGCCGATATATCGGTCATTGGCGTCCAAAAGGTTAATACACAGTAAGAGACATTGCCAGCTTGCCTAACAAATGCAGGCCGCACAATGCACAAGATTAAGATATGGTTTAAGAATGGAAGGTTTTAAGATATGGATACCAATATGTGCCCGTCGAATTTAATTTCAATTTCGATGAGGTGGTCTAAATCACTGCCACTCAAGAGTTGACAATTTCGACATGATCACTAGTAAGGTTAAATCAAAACTCCATTAAGATTTTCTTTTTACTTGCACTTACCCTATTCCACTGACATTTAGAAATATATATGGCTCGTAACATACCACAGGTGCTGACATCATTATACCTCACGCAGCTAAGTCAGTCTCCATTCCTGGTCACTGATATTTTCTCTGACAATGTTGAACAACACCCACAGACGTTGCAAACAACAATTTTACTGAAGTTGCTGGTCTCAATGTGTTAATTAGGACATATTGTGACATATCAATATAACTTAACATTTGCATTAACACCCAGTATAATTATTTTGCTCTGTAGTTTTGTAAAATCTGATGATGCCCAAGAAACCTGAAAACTCATACAAATTGTTAGTACACATTCCTAGAGTAAATCTACTCCGGGACATTGTTGTATTCTCTACTAAGGCCTTGTCTGTCAGACCTCTCTTTCAGTTTTTCTTTTATTTTATTTTTTCTAACATGTATATGTTAACATTGTTAACACTAAATGGCTTCCCCTTCCAGGGATAAGCTCCTGCAATGAGAATCATTTTATAACAGGTGTCTTAAATGACTTCTTTAGTGCCTACATTGTAGAATTTGATAAGACTAATAAAGTTAATATAAGATATATAATGTAAGTCAACTTGTTGACATTTGTTGTTGCTCATAACTTGTCTACCATACGACAAAATTTAATTGAATAGGCTAGATGACAAATGTTGATTTCAATGATATCACTTGTTCCGGTATATCTTGAGAATCAAATGTTTGTATGAGACTCGTCCTGGTAAAACTTAAAACAATCCATAAGTCAGAAATGTTGGTCACGGTCTGACAAAATTTCTCAATACAGGAACTACTTATATGCGAGATCCAATTCCAGTAAAAGCCATCTTGATGTACAGGATACAAGAAAATTGCTATTTAAATATTTACAGTTTGTATAACAAATAACTATATACATCTACTTTTCAATAAAATGCAGGGAATCATTTGAACAGATACTGCTAAAATTTGGGTTTATTGAATGGACCAGTCATGAACTTTTGAGAGCTTATTTTGTTTCAGACGTCTTGTATGTATATTACTGATTACAATATTAATTTTTATAAATCTCATTTTAAAATTTAAAATGCAATGTACTATTATGCAGCATAGCACTAGAAAGAGAGAAATGGAAAGAGTTAGGGGAGGCCTTTGCCAACAAAAGGCATACAGACAACCCTATTATAATAAATAATTAAGATGTAATATACAAAGATAACAAGTGAAACCATGTAATTGTCTGAAACAAAGGCTATTTTTATTTTATTATTATGCAGCATACAATAAGGAATCAAACACACAATCTCTTCTTTTCATTTTGAAATTTGAAAACAAAATAACCTTGTGGAGTTCTTGTATTTCCATACATTATTAGATAATCCAAATCATTGTGATAAATTGCTCATTTATCTACTTCACTAGACAGTGTATTATTGATTCAACATAATGTCATCTTGCCAATTTACCTTGTAATAAAACATTTAGATTAGACTCCATTTGAATCCACAGACGCCTCCGGGTTACACCCATTAAGGCATTAGAAAAAAGCACAATAGTAATTGTGATCTGATCTGTCAAAATGAAGATACAAAATACTAGTCCTTTTGTAATTCTGAGCAACTAGGGGATAATTTATTTGTTTATTATGTCTTTATATGTGGAAATACCACCAAGCATTCACTTTTTCCTTTAAATTACCCTGTACATGCAGGTCATATTCCAGTTTTCATAATTTTTTATTAGATAAGTACTCATGGTACATATATTTTATAAATAACTAACAAGTACAATAAAATTCATTTTCATCAATTTATCGCTTTATTCGTTCCCATCCATTTTGTGGGGTGTATGATGTATTATTTGACAACTCGGACGTACGAGTTTACATCATTTTCGGCCGCAGCCAGTAGTCATTTGACATTTTAGCGATTTCTTCCCATCATTTTATGGGGTTTATGGCTTTACTAGGACTTTACAACTCGGCCGTACGAGTAACCTACACCATACATCCGGCATCAGCCTAAACCAACTTGTTGGTATTTTCATTATTTGGGTTTATGGCTTTACTAGGACTTTACAACTCGGCCGTACGAGTAACCTACACCATACATCCGGCATCAGCCTAAACCAACATGTTGGTATTTTCGTTATTTACGACATGAATATACATTCATTTACTGCAATCGTTTGTCTATCACAAGACAAGATTGAATTGAATTGTACTTATTTAGTTAAAATTTCGATACCATTTATTGCCGCTGCAATTGTTGGTAAACATGGCGCCTTATTTATTTCTGCACGCTTATTTGTCACATTTCGTGTTTACTTACAGTTTTCTGATTTACCTCGTCGCCACTTGTGGTGTTTAGATTTACATCCGTTAATCTAACCACTCTTGGATTAATTATATTATAAATAAAACAATTTGTTATTGTTCCACACAGTGCGCTCGAAACACCGCTCCGCCATGACAGTCTGACTAGTGTTGCCAACGCATCTGATTGATTTATTTATTTATGAACACCACAGGATGTAAATCTAAACACCACAAGTGGCGACGAGGTAAATCAGAAAACTGTAAGTAAACACGAAATGTGACAAATAAGCGTGCAGAAATAAATAAGGCGCCATGTTTACCAACAATTGCAGCGGCAATAAATGGTATCGAAATTTTAACTAAATAAGTACAATTCAATTCAATCTTGTCTTGTGATAGACAAACGATTGCAGTAAATGAATGTATATTCATGTCGTAAATAACGAAAATACCAACAAGTTGGTTTAGGCTGATGCCGGATGTATGGTGTAGGTTACTCGTACGGCCGAGTTGTAAAGTCCTAGTAAAGCCATAAACCCAAATAACGAAAATACCAACAAGTTGGTTTAGGCTGATGCCGGATGTATGGTGTAGGTTACTCGTACGGCCGAGTTGTAAAGTCCTAGTAAAGCCATAAACCCCATAAAATGATGGGAAGAAATCGCTAAAATGTCAAATGACTACTGGCTGCGGCCGAAAATGATGTAAACTCGTACGTCCGAGTTGTCAAATAATACATCATACACCCCACAAAATGGATGGGAACGAATAAAGCGATAAATTGATGAAAATGAATTTTATTGTACTTGTTAGTTATTCATAAAATATATGTACCATGAGTACTTATCTAATAAAAAATTATGAAAACTGGAATATGACCTGCATGTACAGGGTAATTTAAAGGAAAAAGTGAATGCTTGGTGGTATTTCCACATATAAAGACATAATAAACAAATAAATTATCCCCTAGTTGCTCAGAATTACAAAAGGACTAGTATTTTGTATCTTCATTTTAACAGATCAGATCACAATTTACTATTGTGCTTTTTTCTAATGCCTTAATGGGTGTAACCCGGAGGCGTCTGTGGATTCAAATGGAGTCTAATCTAAATGTTTTATTACAAGGTAAATTGGCAAGATGACATTATGTTGAATCAATAATACACTGTCTAGTGAAGTAGATAAATGAGCAATTTATCACAATGATTTGGATTATCTAATAATGTATGGAAATACAAGAACTCCACAAGGTTATTTTGTTTTCAAATTTCAAAATGAAAAGAAGAGATTGTGTGTTTGATTCCTTATTGTATGCTGCATAATAATAAAATAAAAATAGCTTTTGTTTCAGACAATTACATGGTTTCACTTGTTATCTTTGTATATTACATCTTAATTATTTATTATAATAGGGTTGTCTGTATGCCTTTTGTTGGCAAAGGCCTCCCCCAACTCTTTCCATTTCTCTCTTTCTAGTGCTATGCTGCATAATAGTACATTGCATTTTAAATTTTAAAATGAGATTTATAAGAATTAATATTGTAATCAGTAATATACATACAAGACGTCTGAAACAAAATAAGCTCTCAAAAGTTCATGACTTGTCCATTCAATAAACCCAAATTTTAGCAGTATCTGTTCAAATGATTCCCTGCATTTTATTGAAAAGTAGATGTATATAGTTATTTGTTATACAAACTGTAAATATTTAAATAGCAATTTTCTTGTATCCTGTACATCAAGATGGCTTTTACTGGAATTGGATCTCGCATATAAGTAGTTCCTGTATTGAGAAATTTTGTCAGACCGTGACCAACATTTCTGACTTATGGATTGTTTTAAGTTTTACCAGGACGAGTCTCATACAAACATTTGATTCTCAAGATATACCGGAACAAGTGATATCATTGAAATCAACATTTGTCATCTAGCCTATTCAATTAAATTTTGTCGTATGGTAGACAAGTTATGAGCAACAACAAATGTCAACAAGTTGACTTAGATTATATATCTTATATTAACTTTATTAGTCTTATCAAATTCTACAATGTAGGCACTAAAGAAGTCATTTAAGACACCTGTTATAAAATGATTCTCATTACAGGAGCTTATCCCTGGAAGGGGAAGCCATTTAGTGTTAACAATGTTAACATATACATGTTAGAAAAAATAAAATAAAAGAAAAACTGAAAGAGAGGTCTGACAGACAAGGCCTTAGTAGAGAATACAACAATGTCCCGGAGTAGATTTACTCTAGGAATGTGTACGAACAATTTGTATGAGTTTTCAGGTTTCTTGGGCATCACCAGATTTTACAAAACTACAGAGCAAAATAAATATACTGGGTGTTAATGCAAATGTTAAGTTATATTGATATGTCACAATATGTCCTAATTAACACATTGAGACCAGCAACTTCAGTAAAATTGTTGTTTGCAACGTCTGTGGGTGTTGTTCAACATTGTCAGAGAAAATATCAGTGACCAGGAATGGAGACTGACTTAGCTGCGTGAGGTATAATGATGTCAGCACCTGTGGTATGTTACGAGCCATATATATTTCTAAATGTCAGTGGAATAGGGTAAGTGCAAGTAAAAAGAAAATCTTAATGGAGTTTTGATTTAACCTTACTAGTGATCATGTCGAAATTGTCAACTCTTGAGTGGCAGTGATTTAGACCACCTCATCGAAATTGAAATTAAATTCGACGGGCACATATTGGTATCCATATCTTAAAACCTTCCATTCTTAAACCATATCTTAATCTTGTGCATTGTGCGGCCTGCATTTGTTAGGCAAGCTGGCAATGTCTCTTACTGTGTATTAACCTTTTGGACGCCAATGACCGATATATCGGCACCGCAGGTACAATGCGCAAAGACGGATCATTCATCACAGACCACAGCGCAACAGAGAGCTACGTGCATGTGCATCAAGTTCAATTTCAGTTTGACACTTCGGTGACGTGACGTCCTAGTGACAGCTTTTGTGTTTGACATGGCGTCAAAAGGTTAAATAATAAATACATTAGGTCCAATGATATACAATCACCTTATAGGAGGGATTAGAATAATGTACTTATTAGTGTCAATGTTACCTATGATGTTTCTTAAACAAATTTATGGTAGATTGCTTCCTTAAAAATTTTCAGCAAGAATTTTCAGGAACAAGGTATCCTATGACATTAAAACTCAATATTTCATGAAATGTGTACATTATAAATAGCAATGGAGTATTAAGTTTTTAAGGCAGAGGGTATATATTTTCCACCTGATTTGAACTTTATTTCAAGTTATAGGGTTCATTTTTGCGTTAAATTGTTGACGTTTATGCTTTATTAATGGCCTGAAATGTATACCTGTAAAAGAACAAATAAATACCTAAATACTACTGTATACTGCTTATACTAGTCCATACCACAAGTCCATTATGTATTAACGCAAGAAAGACAACATCAAATTATTACATGTCAATCAACTTGGTTAACGGCTCACAACACAGACAACTGTTTGAATTGTTTATATACCACATATACCTTCCCAAATGGGTATAAAACACACCCATAGCGTAATGACAGATGAATCGTCTGGATTTCTCTTACAGGAAGTTCACAACCAACCAATGCGGCTGAAAACTGACTACATGCTAAACAGTCCATTTGGGGTGCAAATTCCTGGCGATGGTCGGTGGAGTTTTTCTGGTGGTTACAAATATTGCACTGAATCCTCCACCAAGCAAATAACGCAAGTTAGCCACGACGTTTTGTTGACATAATTTGGTTTCTGTTGTTTTGAAATACATATGTATTATGTATTTTATGTAAGTATTTAGATACCAATAGTACCAACACAGAATAAAAATAGTAAAATGTGAAGCGAATTTCAAATACCTTGATTGTTTATGACAATTAAGTGCAGAAGTTGTTAATGAGTTTTACATAGCTGCATTAACCTCTGAGATTTCTTAAGCGTAGGTATTTAGTTTCCAATCTTTTCACCTACAATAGTGGAAGATAATAGTGGTACCTGATCAATAAAATATCATACCAGTTTCATATTAATATTACATCTGTCTATGTAATGTTAATGCCTGAGTAATAGATGACATACACGACTGGTTGAAAGTTTAGATCACATTCACATCTTCATCAGCAAACATGGGATTTGGACCAGTAATTAAGCAATCAATTTCTTATTAAAATTATAAGCTAATCATTGATGTTACATATCTGTAAGTGAAGTCACTGTTCATATGGTAACATCACTAACAGAAATCTATATAATATTTGACTATGCTGATTTATTTAAAGTTTTGACTTTTGAGTAAGTATCTATACCTACTGTTATAAGGATAAGATTTGAGTACAATTATATAAAATTTACACAGATTATACTAGTTCCAACCGGAATAATGAGTGACAGAAGTCTGTAGTTTACGGTTTATGTTTCGGATTTAGCACCTTTTAAAGAAATGTTGTAACGATTACAGCGCCACCTGCGTGGCGTATGTATCCTTATATTTACTTACTTGTAGACAAAATGTGCACATTGGCTCATATAGGTAGTTTCAACTACAAAAAATATTGTAAGTATGAAAGGTTATTAAACATTTATATACTTCATGTATTTATCTATAGAGGGTTAATAGATTTATCTATAGTTGGTCAAACCAAATTGGCAATAAATAGGAACAATACTCTCTTTTGTGTGCTGGTGCTAGTGTAAGGCAAGGATAGTATGATTCTCTGTCTATGTTTAAAATGTGACAGTCCTTGACAAACTTTAACAGATTTTATTATGTATGATATAATTGCAAGTATACACTGAAATGAATAGATGCAGATTGTAACAAAAGTACTTACAATTTCATTTAAAAGAAAGGAGAGGTAATAGATTATAAATGTCATAGGTATCTCTACAAAAGAGGATACACTGCGAACAAGATATTTATGGAACAATCATTGTTATACTGGATGTACAGGTCATAGATGTATCAGTATTGCTACAGTGAATGTTACATGTCATTGATGTATCAGTATGTGGTCTACTTTAACTACCTACATTAAGGACTAATCTAGACTCAAGTAAGAATATATGTTGTGCTACTAACCAGTGGTAGATATTTCTAGTCTAACATCACTCATTGTTGTTAACATATTAAGCATCCAAAGCTGGCTAGGTAATATATAGTCGTGATCATATTGTAAACATAATTATTGTACACTAAAGGGTATTTACAAGAAATAAGGTTTCTAAGACTATGTGGAAAGCTGTAATATTATTGGTAACTGGAGTTCGACTTCTTGATATTATCATTAGGTGTTGTCATTCATAGGTGAACACCGAGTTAATAAAAAGTGTGTGGTGATTTATTAGTTTTGTCATTGTTTCTAAATGCATTATTTTAATTGTTACCACTCATTTGGTTAAAGCTAAGATGCTGATTAGAAATGTGTTGTAGTGCGAGTTTACTTTTTGTTATTTAGTAAATGGTTCATTTTATGAATTGTTCTACAATTTCAAATTTGTTAAAAGGGAAGAGATGTGGTGTTCATAAATAAATAAATCAAGCAGATGCGTTGGCAACACTAGTCAGACTGTCATGGCGGAGCGGTGTTTCGAGCGCACTGTGTGGAACAATAACAAATTGTTTTATTTATAATATAATTAATCCAAGAGTGTTTAGATTAACGGATGTAAATCTAAACACCACATTATCGAATAATTATTAATCATTTACATTGGTTTTCATACAGGAACTTATTAAAATAATATAACGCCAGGATGACGAGGTTAAACAAAAATTCCTTATATTTAATATGGCTTACATACTATTAGATGTTCAGGATATCTCAAACGATCTTTTAGTTTTATTTTTAAAATATCTGCCAAGTGACACATGGTTTGCCGCGGTTTTAGACTAATGACATTGACAGGAGATTAAGTTTAGACAGAGAGAAAAACGCAAGCTGTTGGATAAGAGATTTGTATTGTTTAAATTATTGAAAACTCAAAAATAAATAATCTATTGTAAACTAATTTGGAGTTTTAGTGAGTGTCTTTTAACACCATAACCTTGCTGCATACATAAAAGTTATTAAGTGACTTGTACAAAAATAATTACCAAAATAGTATTGTGCACTCCGTTTATTTATCATTAAAATGCTTAGGCATTAAAAAGACTTATTAAATAAATTTTATTTTCTCGCCATGATAAAACGAATACAATAAATAATAACGGTGAACATTTCTAACGCTAACATTTAATATTTTGTCAAATTTGTATAAAATAAAAACAATTAAAAATTAGTCAACAATAAATTAAGTCACTACATGGACTTTTTACTATGTAAAGCTATTTTCCATGCTACATAATCATTTATTTTCATAACGTAGCAATTAAATGAAACTGAAAAATAAATAATCTGCATACACGAAATAAAATGTTGACAAAAGTATTATTTAAATCACCATCAGCGTTTGACGCCGCAAACATGAGATAACTATAGCTGAGAAGCTCTTTACGGTAGTTTTATTACAAAATAGTCTTTGTGCCACTAAACATAACGTGCTAATCAGAATGCATTCATATTCCACAATAATGTTGCCACATGGAATAAAATTTATTCTTTGGGGAAAATTATGTTGCAAAAGTGCAAAAACAAAGGAAAAAATGTAATACGAAAATTGTTTTGTTTTTTTTTAGGTTGTATTGTTATAGTACTATAGTTGGTCAAGCAAATCTTGTCAGTAGTAAAAGGCGGCAAAGGCGCGAAATTCAAATTTTCTATGGGACGATACCCTTCGCGCCTACATTTTTGTCGCCTTTTTCTACTGACAAGATTTGCTTGACCATCTATATTAGCACTGTGAAAAATGCTTCATGTTACGAGGGGGCAACATTTTAATGTCTAGTTAACTATACATGGTCAAGTGGTTTGAAAGCGCTGAAATTGTACAGTTCAAAACAATTTTTTTATTTTTTCATAGTGAAAAAAAATGATTTATAGTTTGTCAAAGTACCGTGTCATTTCAATCAAACATAGACAGAGACAATCATACTATCTTTGTCTTACACTAGTACTAGCACCCAAAAGAAGAGGATGAGTATAGTTTTTTTTGTTCTTATTTACTTACTGACAATTTGGTTTGACCAACTATATGAATGAAAATTTAAAAAATATACAGGAAAAATATAATCACTTTTTTTAATTATCAAAAAACTTTTCCGAATTGAATTTATAGTTGGTCAAACCAATTTGTCAGTCAGTAACAACCAGGAAAACTACACTCATCCCTTTCTTTTGGGCGATAGTACTAGTGTAAGACAAAGATAGTATGATTTTCTCTGTCTATGTTTGAAATGAGACAGTCCTTTGACAAACTATATAAATGGCGCTGTCTGTACATAATTATGCTTAGCCATCTACATCCGTGTGCTTAGCATACTTCTGGTCAAAAAAGTATTTTTCCCCTCACTAGCTCGGAAATCCGACTTTTATCCTTTAAAGCAAGCGGGGAAAAACGCATTTTATCCACTAGTGGGGAAAGTAATTTGACCTTGGATGGAGCGTGTTTAAGTAGCTTTTGACAGATAACAAACCGTAAAACGCTCATAATAATGGTTCGTTCGATGTTAATTATCATTAAATAAATGGTTTGAGAATTTAATAAAAATACCAAATTTAGATTTGTTTAATAAGTTTAAGGCATAAACCTTAAATTCCATAAGAAACATTTGTTTTGTTAAATGATGTTGAATGTAATTCTGAACGCACAAGTTGAGTCGATGCAATTTCAAAACGCGTCGTCAGAAATGTCAACATTGTCAACAAAAAATTTCTCACCGTCTCCGACACGTAAAAATACACAACTTCCAGAGTTTTCTGTTATAATATCGTATTATCGTTAAAAAATTAGTGATTCCAGTGATGAAGATGATCTAACGCCTGTGGATGTTGCACTTTCCTCGCTATAGTGAGGGGAAAAGTTTTGTGTTACACACGGGTGCAAATGTATTTTACTTCTCGTGTGTTGAAACACTCGCTACGCTAAGGATACTATTTTAGAACCACTCGCTTCGCTCGTGGTTCAACTATAGAATCCTTACGCTTACTCGTGTTTCAATTCCACACTCGCGGGTAAAATACAATTTTGCACCCTTGTATAACAAATAACTATTGTGTTTATAGTTCACATGAGATCATGGAGACTATATAAAGGAGCCAAATCTCTATGTATGAAAAGTGTCCATCAAAAAACAGTAATTAGGCGGCGCCACCATACACCGAAATACTACCAAAAACAACCTACGTAATTTGGTCGGGTTATTTGTTTTTATTTTATTATTTTTTTAAATGTTAAACTGAGTTGGAAGATTCCTTCCGTTACTACTGCTATGACGCCGGGGGGTCCCGGAGGGACACCCCGGGGAAAAAGGGGGTTGCCTGTGGCCAGAGGGGACACAGGTCTTGGTCTTGGAGAAAGTTAATTATGTCGGTAAGGGTTATTTGTTGCCTTATATGGTTCATGTTATACTCATGTCCCAGAGCCTAACTAGCGCCACCGGAGAGATTAGGAACTATTATTTAAAGCTGAAAGCGGTCACTTTTGCAACAATTCTGCCATAAGAGATTGGCATCCTTTCTATACCATCCATACATGAGATAATGGGGTTGCCAACTGTCAAAGGTTTGCAGAGATGGCGCCATCATAGCTTGCCCCTTTTTCTATGAGATTTGGCCATGAAGTTATACCCTAAACAGGAGCGAGCTGTCACTTTTTTTACCATACTAAATTGAACCTTATCACCGAGCCAGAAAGGTGTTCGTACCAGACTAGAGAAAACGGTCCACATGAGATAGCAAAAGTGGGTCGCGGTGTCCCACTCGCACATGTTGCCAATGTTAAAAAAATACCATTTTGGTAGTATTTATATCAATAACTACTAAAATTAAATACCTTCTTATATTATTTAAGTGCTATATTCAGAGTGCGGTTCTGATATCTTTTACGTAATTTGTAAATAGTTATACTGTCAATATTATTAACTGATTTAACCAAGCATATGCACAACAAAAATACATTAATTTTAATATGGTAGACATTGTAGTAACTTTGAATATTAATTGGTATCCCCAACTTGATAAAGAAATTTCAAAATACATGAATGGCGGCGCTCAAGATTTATTTGCGAAATAAAGTATAAAATGGGTAAAAGATATTGTGTGAAAGGTTCCAGAAGTGAAAGTTTTGTTGATTGTGGTATATCTTTTCACAGGTAAGCCTCAACTATTAAAGTTTACGATAAAAATACAAGAAAACATTGTCAAACTCATTAGGGTGACTATGATGTCGGCACGATGTGAATCGGCCTTACAGAGTTCTTATTACCTACGTACTTACTTAATGTAAAAATAAGTTTACCTAAATAAGTATATATTTATTTCGGCATGTTTAATTATTTGGTTGATAGATAGATTTATTTGTGCACGTAATGAGAGCTATATAATTACCAAAATTTAAATCCAAAATCCTTAAATATTACAGACACATTTATACATAATATTCTATATAAGTTGAACACAGTTTTCCGTCAGTACACGAAGGCAGCAAATAAAAAAAAATGGTGCAATTAACTACGATGACGCTTAAAAAATAGCTGAAGTGTGCAAAAGAGAAGCCATTACGTACCATGAGTGCGAAAGAGGCAGACTACAAATGAAAAAAAGTGACCATTTTTAGGGTTCCGTACCCAAAGGGTAAAAACGGGACCCTATCACTAAGACTCCGCTGTCCGTCTGTCAGTCTGTCTGTCATCAGTAACAGCATTTATAACGACTAAATTAAGTAAGGTTTTGAGAAGCGTTTTACAGAGGAGAAAAAAACTATATCCATTCTCTCTGACTTCCTATGCATGAATTAAAAAAGATCTTGGCCAAACTATACATTCCAACTTATCCTAATATCCCACATACATATGACTTATGGTCACCCTAATTAGAAAGAGATGCAACCGCCCACTTTGACTTCTCATGTGGACAAACTTTTTGGCCCGTGTACTCCATCCGGTTTATTAAAATCTAAATCCGTGGATTTGGCTTAAAGGGCTGGCATCCAGGGCATTAAAAAAACAAAAATTTGACACAATTCTAGGGATTGGCAGGGCAAGCTATGCTGGCGCCATCTGCTAATTATTTCGACCGGCCAACCCCATTGAAAGTTTGTACGGAACCCTCGGTGCAAGAATTAAATGAACTCTCACTTGACCGGTTTTTTAGGGTTCCGTAGTCAACTAGGAACCCTTAAATAGTTTCGCCATGTCCGTCTGTCTGTCTGTTCAACCCGGCTTTGCTTCGTAAAGTGTTCGTAAATGTTAGTGCTAGAAAGCTGTAATTTGGCATTTTAGGGTACCTCCCCTACACCATAGAAAAATATAAGTAAAGAAACTCCATACCATACATGCACATGCTCCATACATTAGTTTTCTTACCAAAACCAAAATCAATAAAACGCGTTATTTCTTAGTCGATATTTAGCGTCATAGCGTCAAGCCAAGTAGCGAAATTTATCACTGCTAGTTGACAAAAGATGTCGCGACGAACGAAAACTAATGCTCAACAATGGGGTTGGCCGGTCGAAATGTTAGCAGATGGCGCCAGCATAGCTTGCCCTGTCAATTTTTTGTTTTTTTTAATGCCCTGGATGCCAGCCCTTTAAGCCAAATCTCATAGAAAAAGGGGCAAGCTATGATATGATGGCGCCATCTCTGCAAATCTTTGACAGTTGCCAACCCCATTTTCAGCTGATAGGATTAAAATAAACTCTAATTTCAACTCCTTTTTGCTTGTAATATTAGTTGTAAATTGTTTTAGCAGTACAGTCGAAGGCAAAAATCGATCCAGACAAATGGCTCAAAAATATGTGAACACGACGTTTATCTATTATTGTCTATTTAAGGTGTAGGAGCGTACACATTTTTTCACACCACCAACTCGAAAAAGGGGTTTTTCTTCCCTGCTTGGAGGAATCAAAGTGGCACTTTTCTTCCCTGCTAGGAGGGATCAAAGTAACACTTTTCTGTTCTAGGACAGTAATTTAAATTTTATTTGCACATAATTTTTTTAGCTTAAGAAATATTTTTAAACATTATAATTACCTCATAGGTGATGTGAAAAGCAGTATGTGTCACATGGTATCAAAATTATTTCCATCTTGGGCGTAACACACTTGAATTCCTCACTACGCTCAGGATTCTACTTTAGAATCCTTCGCTTCGTTTAGGATTCAATGTACGCCCTCGCCGTAAATATGTCATTTTGCTCCCTTGTAACACAATCTACTATTTCACATCACCTATTCGGAAACTGGATTTTTCTTCCCTGCTAGGAGGGATCAGTGGCACTTTTCTGTTCAAGGACATTTTGTTGCCAGTATGAAATATTGACACAAAGGCATGTGAAAATAGTATGCATATAATCGATTACGTGCGTACAACTTAAATAATATTTTGTTGTAATTGTAAACAATAATAGTTATTTGTTATACAAGGGTGCAAAGTTGTATTTTACCCGCGAGTGTAGAATTGAAACACGAGCAAGCGAAAGGATTCTATAGGTGAACCACGAGTGAAGCGAGTGGTTCTAAAATAGAATCCTGAGCGTAGCGAGTGTTTCAACACACAAAAACTAAAATACATTTGCGCCTGTGTATAACACAACACTTTTCACCTCACTATAGCGAGGAAAATGCAACATCCACAGGCGTTAGATCATCTTCATCACTGGAATCACTCATTTCTTTACGATATTATAACAGAAAACTGGAAGTTGTGTATTTTTACGGGAGTCGGTGAGAAAAGTTTTTTAGTAAAAAATTTGTTGACAATGTTGACATTTGATCAAGTCATCATTAAGTTAATTGTAAGAACATTGTATTGCTGTTTTTTATGGAATGACATGTTCACCTCGGTGACAAGCTCTTCTTCTTCTTCTTTTAAAATTATGGCTTCAGCCCAGTGGGACTATTTCGCCAGTATCAAGGTATTGAGAGGTTTACAAACGACAAAAATTGTACGGTTGTACAAGACAGTGTACGGTGATTTGTTAGCTCTTGTAAATCGATAGCTAGACTTTACAAGAAGCACGTGGACTACCGGCCGTTGACTCCAAGATGGTGGTTAAACGCGCTTCAAAATTAATTCTCCATTCACTGCATACTACCACATTAGTTTACTGTATAATAAGCTATCGATATTACACTTTAAACAATATTAATAAGCAAAAAACAAAGTAATTAATCACGATGCTAACTATCAAGATGGCGCTCGAACCGGAAGTCTGACAAGCTCTTAAATAAAGAGAAAAAAAAAGTTGACATTTCTGACTTATGAAATGTCAACGATGCGTTTTGAAATTGCATCGACTCAACTTGTGCGTTCAGAATTATATTTAACATCATTATAAAAAACAATCGTTTCTTATGGAATTTTAAGGTTTATGACTTAAAATCATTAAATAAAGCTAAATTTGGTATTTTTCATTAGATTCTCAAACCATTTATTTAATGATAATTAATATCGAACGAATCATTGTCATAAACGATTTACGTTTTGTTATCTGTCAAGCTACTTAAACACGCTCCATCCAAGGTCAAATTACTTTCCCCACTAGTGGATAAAACGCGTTTTTCCCCTCTTGTATTGAAGGATAAAAGACAACTTTCCGAGCTAGTGAGGGGAAAATGTAATTAGCGTATTTTAAATTAATTAATAGCATATTTAAATTAAGTAAATTAATTAATTAGCGTAATCTTTACAAAGAAACGTAAAAAAACATTAGTTTAATAATTTAATTTTAATTTTGACATTTTAGGTCTCCTTAAACGCAGCCATACTTGTCTATGCAATTTAAAAAGCTTATATTTAAAAAAAATTGTACAAATATTTCACAAAGTATAATTATGCGGTTCTGTATTGTGTATAAAGTAAATACTTAGTTTAAATCAATAACTTTATAATAATAAATATAAGTGACTAGCTGTTGCCCGCGACTTCGTACGCGTGGATTTATGTTGGTGGTTGTATATTTTACATGAGCATAGAACATTATGCAGCAAAAGATATCAGTAGGGACGGTTAATCATTTGTTAATAATTATATACAACGCATGAAATTTGTCTTTCACAAAGTAAAAAAATTTCCTACCCCTAACTGAAAAAATTGTTCTCGATATAATCCCTCTCAACAATTAGATTTTCAAGTCCACTATTTAAAAAAATGTTCACTCCCGCTGCAAACTTTATTAATACAAACTTTTCAAACACGGTGCAATCAGTTTTCGTCTATTTTAATATAATGCCCTTTTACCAAGTTTCATGTTCCTAGATAAAACGAAAAGTTGTACTACATATAAATTGACATCCCCTTTTTAACACCCTTAGGGGTAGAATTATAAAGAACGTTGTAATAACTTTTTTGTAATATCATACAATGCCTTTCTAAGAAGTTTCAATAAGCATTTGTAATGGATTCAAACTTTCAACCCCTTTTTAACCCTTTTAGGGGATGAATATTTTAAAACGCTTAAAATACTTTTCTTGGATTCTAATAATATGCCTTTATACAAAGACTGAAGTCCTGTACTCAAAAAAAGGTTTGATCTCCATACAAACTTTCAACCTCTTTTTTACCACCTTGGGGGATGAATTTTCAAAAATGCTGAAATAAGTTTTCTTGCCTTTTAATTAAATACCTTTCTACGAAGTTTCAAATTCCTAGCTTAAAATAAAATTTGAACCCTATACAAACTTTCAAACCCTTTTCAACCCCTTTAAGGGGAGAATTTTTAAAATCGCTGAAATTACTTTGCTTCTATGTTAATAATATACCTTTATAGAAAGATTCCAGTCCCGCACTCAATAAAATGTTTGATCTCCATACACACTTTCAACTTTCAACACACCACCTTAGGGGATGAATTTTCAAAAGCGCTGAAATTAGTTATTTTGCGTGCGAGTAAGTGCCATACATACTTACACTACGCCTGGCAAGTTTAAAGACCCGACCAAATGTTCTGGCTTGTTTTTGTTATGACTATTTAGATACTTAAAAATGCCTGAAAAAAAACAAAATGCCTGTAAAAATTACAGATTGCCTCAAGAACCTTTTTTGGGCCCAAAAAATCTTTAAAAATGTAAGGGTTGATTTAGCCCCGCTACCCTGCAGCCAGACCTGCAGCCTGCAGTGCTAGGGTATGATAGGAGAAGTATCAGACAAATTTTCAGCTTGCCTTAAGGACCTTCTTCAAAATGTCTACATTACATACAAATGTTACAAATGTGTTAGCCTCGCGGTAGTTGCGGATTAGTTATTCTGTGGTCGCGGTATTAGTAAACCGGGGTATATGCAGGTTAGTTAGATTAGATTAGACTAAGTATCAATCATATTCTGTGAATCGGATCCTTTTTTTCCTAGAACAGTTTTTCATTCCTTTGTTTTTAATATGGTCACCGCCTTCGTTGATTGGTCTAGTGCCCGGGAAGAAATATACCTGGCCTAGCTCATGGCTCAGAACACGTCAATACTATCCATAGTACCGACGACGCCGAACGCATGCGCCGTCGCTTCGAAGTACCTATGTGTATTTTCATCTCTGTCGCTCAAATAAATATTGCGAAAATGATAAGATGGACCGAAAGTTGAAATTTCAAAATTTGCGATAGGTCGCCCGGACGGCCGGGCTGACCAGTGTATAGTTGATCTGCAATTGCCATTAGCTGTTGCAAATATCAGGCTCAAGGTTTACTGTTTTATTCTCTAAAGTACAAAAAAAAATATCAAATCATAAAAACCGGTCATTGTCGTGCAGCCGGTGATATGATCTTGGCGTTTTATCTCCTTAGACTAGAAGTTTAGGAAAAATTGAGACCTAAACTCAACATTTATTGGAAAGGTGTCATCATTATTACCAGCCAACTCTAACCTGCGGTGTCAGCATGGTTGCATTTTTATCACCTGTCACTATGCCTGTCACTTTCGCACTTCATACTTGTTAGAACGTGACAGGTGACAGCCGATAAAAATGCTACCGTGCTCAGCCCACAGGCCCCGTAGACAACATGCCAATCGCTAACGCTACGTAGCGAACGAAACGCAACTGTCACTGTCACACTAATATGGAAGAGTGAAAGAGAGACACAAAGCGATTCGATGGCGAAGCGATAGCGATTGTCACCTTGGCTAGGCCGGCTGTAGGCCGAACCAGGGACCGGCCCGCTATCCCTTATCGGGGTTTTATAAGGGTATTGCATAAGGCTTAACTCACCATACCCTTTGCCAGACAAAACCCTTTGTTTTGCTTTTAAAAACCCTTATATAAAGCTACCACATTTGAGTAATCGGTAGCCCAAATACCCTTACAAAACCCTTATCATCCGCTCACCACCACCTTGCATATTGCTTATAAGGGTTAGCCTTATAAAGGGCTTCCCTTTTAGCATATAAGCGTGCTAATTTAAGTCGTCTACCTTGTTCATAAAGCACACATTACTTCGAATCCGAGCGATCGTCGGCGGCGACGGCGGCGTTCTTTGACTAGCACGTATTTTCTTTCCTTTTCATACACTATCGTAGATATATACTAATCCTGTCTCTTTCACGCAAAGGGAAACCTTTATAAAAAGCGCTTAAAGATAAGGGTAACCCTTATTAAGAGCTAGCCTTATTTTTGGTTAGCTTTTCGGTAAGGGTTAGTCAAAGGTAAGGGTATGAATGGGCTTGCAGTTCAAAAGGGAAAGTCTTTCAATGTGTTAGCCGTGTTTAAGTGTCGCCCATTGAAAGGGTTTTATCGCGGAAAGGGTTGTCCGGTCCCTGGGCCGAACACATGATGGCGCGACAGTATCTCGCCGCGAGATAGACTACCCGTCATATCATATCATATTTATTCACAATATTTATAAAATTACATGTCATTTTTATATTAATAGATTGTATAATTATTCTAAAATAAATAATAATATTTAGGTACATTCTTCTTCTTTTTTCTATCTTCATAAACTCTATCACTTCCAATATTTTGTCCTCCTACCACCTTTACGCTGACGACCTTCAAATCTACTCTCAGGGCTCTGTTACCGATCTATCACAGACTATCTGCGCCATGAACACTGACTTGGAGAGTATTTTAAATTGGAGTAAACGTTACGGTCTCAAGGTTAACCCTACTAAAACTCAGGTTATAGTCATAGGTAGCTCAAAGCTCACTGCCCGGATTGATTTAGGTTCTCTACCTGCCATTGTGTTTGACGGTATTCAGATTCCCTACTCTCTCCAGGTAAAGAATCTCGGTGTCATGATGGACCAGAGTCTCTCTTGGGTACCTCAGGTGAATGAGGTTAGCAGGAAAATGTTTGCTGCAACTGCATCACTCCGCAGACTCCGTAATTTCTTGCCTTACGCCACTAAGATTGCGCTAGCTCAATCCCTCTTATTGCCCATATTAGATTATGCCGACATTTGCTATCTGGACCTTACGGAGGACCAGCTGAATAAGCTCGAGCGCCTCCAGAATCTCGGTATAAGGTTTATATTTGGTCTGCGCAAATTTGACCATGTGTCACAGTTCCGTTCTCAGCTCAAGTGGCTTCCTATTCGTCTTCGCCGTGACTCTCATGTTCTCGCCCTTCTCTATGGCATTCTCTTTAACCCCGCTACACCACCTTATCTCAAAGAGCGTTTCAAGTATCTCTCTTCTATCAGATGTTCTCAGACTCATATTCTTGCTTCTCCCTCATCTACTTCTAAATTTTATAATAGCTCTTTTACCTTCCGGGCTGTTCGGCTGTGGAATGCTTTACCAGTAGAATTAAGATTAGCTAAATCTCTCCCCATATTCAAAAATCAGCTAAAACTATACTTTCTATCTCTGCCTTAAGTTGCCATTTTATATATTGTATATATGCTTGTATAAATATATATTATATATATATATATATATATATATATATATATATATATATATTGTATTGTATATTTATTTGTGTGTTAGGTTTCGTTTTAATACTTATATGTATAAGTAGTAATTGTAGTATGTGTGTTTGTGTTTAATAGTCTCCATATTTAAGCTCTTTGCACTACCTGTTGACTTTTGTATGAGTTCTACATTTCCTGCTACCCAAAGGTTGTCTGGAAGAGATCGCTTTTTAGCGATAAGACCGCCTGTTGTTACCTGGTTCTATTTTTTCTTTAAATATTTCTTTGTAGTTTTACATGTATGTAAAATGTATAATTTTGGTGCAATAAAGAATATTTACTTACTTACTTACTTACATTCGTAAAAAAAACTATAACAATAATAATAGTATTAGACGGTCGGTGAAGGAGCGCTTTTTCAGTCGGCTCACAAAAGTCCTTAACAGTCTTTTGTCAGGAGGCAATAAAGTGCGCGCCTTCAACGCCTGGGTAATGCCCATACTCATATACTCCTTTGGCATACTAAGGTGGACTCAGACCGAGCTGGACGCCCTGGATCGGAGGGTCCGTCTACTACTCACCACACACCGTATGCTACACCCACGCTCGTCAGTTATGAGATTGTACATCTCACGGAAGTGTGGAGGTCGAGGCTTCCTTAACGCCAAAGATCTCCACAACCGCGAGGTGTGCAATCTCAGGAATTATTTCCTTAACAACGAGTGTGGGATGCATCGTGATGTGGTGGCAGTGGACAGGCACTTCACGCCGCTCTCCTTGGCAAACGAGAACTGGCACAAACCTGTGGTACAAAGTGCTGCGGGCCGCAAGGCGGTATGGGAGAGTAAGGTGCTACACGGGCGGTTCTACAAGGCCCTCACGGGACCCGATGTAGACCTGCTCGCGTCGGTGAACTGGTTACGATTCGGGGACCTCTTCGGAGAAACCGAGGGTTTTGCCTGTGCAATTGCGGACGAAGTTATGATGACGAACAACTATCGGAAATATATCCTGAAGGACGGTACGGTCGACATTTGTCGGGCATGCCGCCGTCCCGGAGAGTCACTCAGGCATATCATTTCCGGTTGTTCTCATCTTGCTAACGGCGAGTACTTGCACAGACATAATCTCGTAGCCAGGATTATTCACCAGCAGCTTGCTCTTCTATACGGCCTTGTGGACTGCGAAGTACCGTACTACAAGTATTTACCTGTGCCAGTTCTCGAGAATGGTCGTGCCACGCTCTATTGGGATCGATCTATCATCACTGACAGGACTATTGTAGCCAATAAGCCTGACATTGTGATAATAGATCGATCGCAGCGCCGGGCCGTGCTCGTCGACATCACCATCCCCCATGATGAGAATCTCGTGAAAGCCGAGAAGGACAAGTCCAGTAAGTACCTAGACTTGGCTCACGAGATAACCGCCATGTGGGATGTTGATTCGACGATCATTGTCCCGATAGTCGTTTCAGCGAACGGTCTCATAGCGAAGAGTCTCGACCAACACCTTGAGAGACTCTCGCTAGGTGGTTGGATCAAGGGTCAGATGCAGAAGGCGGTTATCTTGGACACGGCGCGGATAGTCCGCCGGTTCCTCTCTCTGCGGCCCTGACCACCGGCAGCTTGGGCCTTGCCCCGCTGCCGGCGGTACCCTAGGTTAGGTTTTTTATAATGTGTTTATATATTTTTTGTAATGTTTTATAAGTGTTTTTGTATTTTACTTTTATATCCATATTATAAAAACCTAGCCTAAGATGAAAGATAAATAAAGAGAATAATAATAATAAGCCCGCAGGGCTGCTTTTGGCGAGCTGTTGGGGAGTAACGACCCCACGGACCCGAGTGCTCCCGAGAGTCGGTCAGGGTCTCCGTCTCCGGCGTGTCTTCGTCGGTCGGACTGGACCCCAAGGGGACCCGCAGGACTCTCAGCTCTGGCTTGCCTTCATTGGCTGTCCAGAGAGGAGTCGCTAGAGCTATATGCTCCAGGGGTGGAAGTGAAAGATGCATAAGACGCGAGTTAGCACAGTGGCTGGTAACAGCCACTGGGTAAAAAGCGGCGCACACCTCTCGACACCCCTGAGCCGCTCACACCGGTGTTGCTCCTGGTCGTCTTCACGACGGCAGTTTCAGGGGCCCATCTAGTCAGCGGCAAGTCACCACCTGCCTCGATAACGTGTACAACATTGTTATGGCAGGTGTCCGGACCTCTCAGCAATAGCCCAATCTTTTGACCAGCCAAACTTCAACACCATAACCGGCACTCTTTTCCACTGTGTTTATAATAGCCCCTACGCCTGTTGGAACCGATTTACGGGTATCTATTTGTACCCGTGAATGAGTTCTAGCAGGTGTATTACATAACAGCAAACTTCTCCAAAGGGCCTCTACGTGTTGGATCTGTATCCCCACGCACGCCTATCAAATGACCGGGATGTATATACCCGTGAGTTTATATGAGATACAAATAATAATAATAAATATTATAATACATTCTTACACAGATTGACTAAGTCCCACGGTAAGCCCAAGGAGGCTTGTGTTATAGGTACTCAGACAACGATATATATAATATATAAATACTTAAATACATAGAAAACACCCATGACTCAGGAACAAATATCTGTGCTCATCACACAAATACATGCCCTTACCGGGATTCGAACCCAGGACCATGGCTTCACAGGCAGGGTCACTACCCACTAGGCCAGACCGGTCGACATGTAGTATACAATTACAATTATGTAATAATACAATTGATACTAAAGCTCAACATTCAAAAATTCGTCATAGCTGTAGAATGTGTGTTCGAGAAGCCAAGCCTTCAGTCTAGCTTTAGAGATTGCAGCGACGGTGACGAGGTGACTGTCTCCGGCAACCTATTATATACAGTAGGACCCATTATGTGGGTCAGCTTATTGGACCTTTTACCGGGAGAAGTTGGTTAGGGTTCCGTAGCGTGCAGGCTGAGTCGGCGCGTTTTTTATATTGAGTCAGGTTAGGTTACACGTAAATAGCGACTTGTTGAAATACTATTGACGGCAGAGTCAATATACCCAGTTCTTTAAAATACGCTTTCGCGGAGGTATCCTGGCTTACCTGCGCCACACACCACACGGCTCTTTTTTGTAGACGGAAAACTCGCAGCTAGTCGGCGGCGCGCCCCCATATCTCCGCGCCATACTGCAGCACCGAATGTATTCTCGCAAAATAGCAGCTTCGTACGACATGCCGTGGTACCCATGCTAGGCGGCGAAGGGCAAAGCATGCACCACCTAATTTACCACACACCTGGTCGATATGGTTCATCCAGGTCAACTTACGGTCTACTTGAAACCCTAAGAAAGTGGTGAACTCAACCTGCTCCACTTTGACGCCGTTAGCTTGAATCTGGAGTGGCCTCGGTGTCCGACCTCCAACGTGAAAGTGCAAAAAGTGCGTTTTGGAGAGGTTAAGCGCCAAACCATTCGACTTAAACCACTTCGACAACTGATCCGCAGCATCGTTGAGGCGTGTCTCCAAGCTGTCTATATTCGGTGCTGATATAATGCCCGCCACATCATCCGTGTACATTAAAATGTCGGCGGCTGTTATCGCTTCGGGAAGATCGTTCAGTAATAATGAAAAAAATATATTAGACACTGACGAGCCCTGGGCCACGCCCATGGATGTAGGCAACGGGTCTGACCTGACTTACCCCCGTCCCCTACCACGACTTGAGATCTGCCTCGGAGAATGTCAGTGAGGAGGCCGTGCGCATTGCCACATATATGACATATACCATAGTGCAGTAGTTTTTCAGCAATGACGCCGTGATCTGCCACGTCAAACGCTTTGGAGAGGTCGTCTTTTACTAACTGTATGAATTAAAGGGGGACGGGTAGTCTATCTCGCGGCGAGATACTCTCGCGCTCATCATGTGCTAGCCCGGCAGTAGGCCGATAGTACAAGAGGGTTATACTGGGATAAGTGCAGAAATGCTGATTTAGCATGGAAGCCATGAGATCTTGAGCTTTCCCCTCCACTTTTTGGGGGTAGCCACGGCACGGGCTACCGTGGCTACCGGGCTAAATTAGCTATGTTTGACTTAAGTAAATAACAATCGTGCCAAGCGGCATATCGCCTGAGACAAAAATCAAGTCTCACTGACTGTACTGTATTTACTTACCCCAGTAGGCTCCACGGTAGCTAAGTGCGTATTGGGATTTGGGACTAGGAACTCCACCTACATAAGTATGGACCTATGGACACCTTTGATTGACTTATTCGCAGACTTTTGCACGTTTCCTCACGATCTTACCGTGGCGCTCGCTAAGGACTCGTGTAGGTAAATGCCGTAACTGTGTAGTGTACCTACCTAACACCTATACGGACGCAGGATTTACCAATTACTTTACTATATAACCTCATGGTCTTCTTAAGCTTTTCATTAGGTTGCTGACATCCCTATGACTGGCAAAAATGATCCTTAGGGCAGTATTGCACAGCAACCAAATTATTAATCACACAAATTAAGCAATATATAACAACCCTTTTTACAGCATAAAACACGGACACATCGCAGATAACTCGGTTCCTGTAATCACAATCACACCCGTTTCCGACACCCAACTCAGTCAGCCATGTCATGTATCTGTCGTTAGTACACTACGACACTACAAGCTTACAAGCTTCGCTCTACACCAACCAAATTAAACATTGGAGTACCCGTTTCTGTAAATCCTGGTTTGGTATTAACTGTGATCTTTCCTGGTGTTGACGCTCGTCTACCATGTACTTTATATTGTGGTGTGCGCTAGGAGCCCTGCTGAGCAGCCCCGTGGTTGTGGAAGCCGTGGTGGGAGGTGCCCCAGCGGCGCCGCCAGAGCCCGATGCTGCGGTGGTATTCGTGCAGAAAAACGGAAGAAGCGCGAGACTTGAAGGGATCAAAAATGATAAACTTGGATATTACAGTTTCATGGGCATCAAGTAAGTTTCATTGACATTATAATACGTAATGTTAAGGATAACTCACGCTAGAACGGGCCGGGCCCGGGCCGAGGCGTCCGACATGTCATTTTCTATGACGGCTGATCGGTGATCACGTGCTTTCCATAGAATACGAAGTGCCGGAAGCTCCGGCTCGGCCCCGGCCCGGTCTAGCGTGAGTTATCCTTTACGCGAAGGTGGCATAGATGATAGTAATCACTAGTTAGATTTATCAGTGAATAAGCAGGTAGATGCGATGCGAGTACCTATGTACAACCTACGGTCGACTTGTGTGAAAATGTTAGGCAACCAAAAACTGCAATTACATGACGCGTACAGTATACTGATGAAGCCATGGTTCATAACCTGAGCTATTGAGACTGGGATAATGTATGGCCATAAGAAAATCTGTATTTTTGTTAACTATTTTTAGTTCGAAATAAACAGACATAATGTGCGTGATTGTGCATCATCCAATGTCAGACGGGACGAGCGGAAGCTGCGATAAGCAGTTCCTGTCAGAATCGCTCTGATATAAAAGCTTAAGTTGCTAAAAACAGAGTGCGAGTCTATAAGCCCCCTTTTTTTAATTTAATTACACCAAAAAATGCATGATCTATCCAAAGCAGGGGCGATTCACGAAGAAAACACATTTTGCCAAGTGAGATAGGTAACTAAATAAAGTACAGCATAGGTTTTCGGTGCATCCTCCGTAAGATATATATACTGGGCCCAAAAAGAAGACCGGGTGGAAGCTGGACAGTCCTTAGGAACTGAGAGATTGTAGACTTAGTGGCTGAACCTAACATCATGGGGGAGACTAAAGCTCACAGACTCCGTTGGTTGGGCCATCTTGAGAGAGTGGATGAAGATCGGAATGTAAAAACAGCGTACCTGGGCCGCCTAGCCGTAGGACATTCTGTCGGACGCCCCAGCGGTGTCAGCATGGTTGCATTTTTATCACCTGTCACTATGCCTGTCACTTTCGCACTTATATACTTGTTAGAACGTGACAGGCATGGTGACTGGCGATAAAAATGCTACCGTGCTAAGCCCGCAGGTATCGCTGGAGCGACATGGTGGAGGCGGACCTGCCTGAGCTTCGAGTCAACAATTGGCAAGAAATCGCACAGGACCGAGAAAAGTTGCGCTGTCTTGTGTCGGAGGCCAAGTCTCATTTTGGGCCGCTGAGCCAACAGAGTGAGTGAGTGAGTGAGTGAGTGAGTAGTTTTTCGGTAGGTTTCATCCCAACATCCCAGCATATGTATAAAATTCTATGCAACTTGTATCTATCAAGATAGCCCAAGAAGCCCAAGGGCTTCGAACGGTTTAATCAATGCAATATTGATTGCAGAAAATAAACTATAATACAGTCTACAGAATAAAACTTGTTCAGATATGCCGAGCCGCCCGTGGGCCCGCGGCGCTTCCAACGTCCGGTGCGTCGCATGCTGACAGGAGACGTAAACGCCACCCGCTACTGCGCGCCTTGTATCCAGCCCGACTCTCGCAACCCTGGCCGAGTCATCGGCCAAGAGGATTGCTTGTGTCTCAATGTGTTCTCCCCGAAGATGCCGGGAGAGGAGGAAGGTTAGTTTGCTAACATGTCTATACAAGTATACAACTCTCGCTACTTCTCACTTCTCACCTTATATCCATCCCGGTCCTCGCAACTCTGGCCTAAGATGCCATCCATTACCCAGAGGAACCATTTACTGGATAGTGGATATATACTCTAGACAGTTAGGTTCCTTAAGTAATCCTGAAAGACAATCAGTTAATAGTTAATTTATTCGATTTTATAATTAATTTACAGGTAGTCCGGTCATCTTTTACATTCACGGCGGTAATTACCGCACAGGGTCAACTTCTGCCTATGGTGTAAGTATAATTATTCTATCTAACATCTAGGTTTTATTTTCCTCCCCTCCTGAACAGCTAGTTAATAGTTTACTTACTTCTCCACAGGGCCAGCATTTAGCTCAGAAGGACACTATCATCGTGTCAGCGCAGTACCGGCTGGGATCCCTTGGATATCTTAGTACGGGTGAGAGAGATGCCTCGGGCAACGCCGGGCTTTTCGACCTTCGATCAGCTATGGCATGGGTAAGAACAAGTGTTAAAGTTTACGGTTTACGTTACCTACTATACCCATCGTGTTTACGAGACCCTCTATTTTTAAATAAAATTCTAAGCTAAGTATAGTTTGAAATGAAAAATATTTAGACTTTCGCCCTTTACTGTGGCTGTAGGTGTAGAATTATGATGATAGACTATAGACTATAATTTCAGCATATTTAATGTTATTTCCTAAAAAAATATCAGGTAGTTTTTTTATATACCTTCTATTACGCATTCCTTCTAGATCAACGACTACATAGAATTCTTCGGCGGCGACAAAAAACGCATAGTCGTAATGGGTCAAGGCTCCGGCGGCAGCGCCGCGTCCCTCATGGCGATGTCCTCCGAAGGCCGAGCAGCCACCGGCGTCATCGCCCTGTCCGGGACTCCGCTGTCCCCCGGCGCCGTGAGGAATGATCCGGCTAGCCATGCTAAAGCTTTGGCGAAGGGGACCAACTGTCCCGAGTCTCCGCCTGAGAGACTGGTTATATGTTTGAGGAGTATACCCGCGGAAAAGATAGTTTTGGTGAGAACGTACCTTTATTTATCTGGTGAAATTAACAGACATATGGATACTCATTACTCAGGTATTGAACATTATAATTAACTCTAATTGGTGATTTCAGGCGGACTCGGAAATAAGTATGAGCATGGTCGATACGGAAAAATTCTTACAGGATATCTCTGGCCGTTCAGGTAGGTGACACAACACAACTATTTTATTGTTTCGAAGATCTTTATTGCTTACCCTCCTAATCGCGTCACGCTAGAGGCCCTACCCTACCGCGAAAAACAAAAATCGAAGTTTCTGCCTCTATCGCTCGAATGTGCAAGAGCGATAGAGGGGCAGACATTTCGATATTCAATCGCGTCGCGCTAGACTCCCAAGAGGCCCTACCCTACCGCGAAAAACAAAAATCGAATTTTCTGCCTCTATCGCTCGAATGTGCAAGAGCGATAGAGGGGCAGGCATATCGATTTTCATGTTTCGCTCGAATGTGGAAGAGCGATAGAGAGGCAGACATTTCGATTTTCATTTTTCGCGGTAGGCCTCCAGGGCCCAGGTGTCCACTCTCACCAGCCTAATAAGAAACCCTATATGTTGTTTCTCTTTTTTGAAAACAAAGAGCAATGAACTCTTTAAGGTACATCTCCTAATCTCTTTGTGTCAGATGAAGGTATCCGGCATGATTAATGAAGGCATAATTTTTCAGGAGCGGGTGCACGCGTAGAAGGCAAGGAAGACCTAAGGGGTCTTCCGCCAATCGTAGAGGAGCAACCTGCCGATGCGCTAAATAAGAAGACTAAACGGGTGCCCATGCTCACTGGCGTAGTCTCTGCTGAGACCGCACGTGCGGTTCAAGGTACTTAAATAAAACCATTTTCATTTCGATCATTTCTCATGCTCTGAAATTGGGTCATAGTTTATCTAGTTGAAAGTGATACGTTTCGTTCGGCCCAAGAGCGTTTTACTTACCGGTTACGTTTTATAATTTTTTAGCTATGAAAATTCGGTATGGATTTATTGTATGATTTCCATTCTGATAATGATAATTAACTCCTGATTCCATACTTACTTACTCCTCTGGCGCAGCGACCCAAAGTGTGTCCTAGCTAGCACTCCTAGCCTCCAACACGACTGTTCGCCACTGATCCCGGTCCTGTGCAGTTTCTCGCCTGGGGCCCATTTCTCGAACGGTATTAGTCTAATATTATTAGTGTGTTGCCATGGTAACCCATACGACTTGACAGTTCGTGGACTAATAATATTAGTCTAATACCGTTCCAGAAATGGGCCCCTTGAGCTCGTGCAGATCAGCGTCCACTCCACATCCGCCCATCGATAGTCGATACCTAGTTCGCCCGACCGGGCGACGTGCTGATTCCATAAATAACGATATTTTTACCTATTGTATTTTATTTATTTATTTTATTTACCTATTGTTAATTGAAAGATTTGAAAGTACCCTCTACTCTAGAAACGCTATTCAAGTATACATGTATAGACCTGTACCAATAACTTCTGAGGTTATAAGAATATTAATGTTGCTTATTTTTTATATATAGTTTCCAGACCATATACTAAACCTAAAAATAATATTTTGTGTCATCCTAGGTATTTGCTTAGGTAGAAATTTAGGTATTTCTTTTTTCAATCAGCATTCTGTAAAAAAAATATTAGAGACGAAATTCTTTGTTTCCCTGTAAAGGCAAAGTGGCTTCCGACGTACACACGCATTTTGTGTCATTTTCATCCACGGCTATAATGGCATTTAATAAATACCTAATAATAATAATAATAATAATAATAATAAAATACTTTATTGTGCACTACAAAGAAAAATACATGTTACAAACAATGACAGGACATAAGTGAGTAGGTAACAACAGGCGGACTTATCGCTAAAAAGCGATCTCTTCCAGACAACCTTCAGATAGCGATTCAGTGGCTAGAAATAAGTAATATTATAATAATTAGTTATTATAGTAATATTGTAATATTGATCCTAAAACGCCTAAAAAAATATTAGAGTCGGTAAGTGAAGTGTTGTACTTTACAGAACATTGTTATATGTTATTTAAACACATCTGTGTCAAATTCATCCACCGCTTTTATTTAAAAAAAATTTTTTTCTAATTAACACCCTGTATCTGCCACAAAAAAAAATTCATATTATTAAGTTTACGTCTACAATATTATAATACCACATTGAGACATCATTCATAATTTGGGTCATTTTGATCCACGGTTTTTTTACTATCTGGCAAAATAAAACTCAATTGAGCAAGAAGGGCGTGCGCGGGGAGGGGTACCTACGCGGGTGGGGTGCTTATTATACTTGCCGCAATATCAGCTGGCGACTGAGATCTTAATACTATCTATCTCCTTTACCCTTGTTAAGACCAACCAAGAGATGGCATTATGAGCTGTCTCGCCACTTAGTTTTGCGATACAGTGTATTTATTTCATTCGGAGGCATAATTACATTGTCTTATCAATCTTACCGTAGTAGGTATATAAATATAATTAAAAATAAACTGTAGGCTGCACTCCTCATACTGACCAACATTTGTGACGTTCCTAATCAAAAGGTACCACTTTCTCTGACAGGTTATTTGTATAAAGATATAATCAAATTTCGTCTTTATGGTAAACGACAAAGTGGTACCTTTTGATTGAGAATGTCACATCAGCGACTTAAAAATTACTTTTGTTTCAATTTTTAGTAGACTTTTTAAGTAAATTTTAAGACGCAATTTATTGTGATTGTTGTTATGTTTAAGCGTGGCAAGCAACATTAATTACATTGATGATGATGTTCATTAAATACAATATTTTTTCATACTATACTGAACTGTCACCCTATACATGAGAATGAACAGCGCCCTCTTGACAATGATCATATATTACTGGTCAGGCTTTAATATGTGTCATAATTTAGTAAAGTCCCCTTTGTGGATTCTATGTTTCCGAGTTACAGCAGTTTAGTAAAAGCGTTTTTTTTTTAAATATAAATTAAGGGTTGAATAAAGAGGAAAGAAAATTTGATTATTTTTGCGCTACGACGCACGGTTTAGGAGATACAGCCCTATAAAGTTTTTTTTTTTCCTTTTTCCTTTTTTACATTGTGTTTTTTGTATATTACTTTTGGGTTTCATAAAGGGGAACGAAAATTTAATTATTTTTGCGCTACGACGCATGGTTTAGGAGATCAAGCCCTATAAAAAAAACTATTTTTTTTGCGTTTTTTTGTATAAATTAATGGTTACATAAAGGGGACCGAAAAGTTGATTATTTTTGCGCTACGACGCACGGTTTAGGTGATACAGCCCTATATAGATTTTTTTCTTTTTCTTTTTTACGTTTTTAAATCTTAATTAAGGGCTTCTTAAGGGGAACGAAAATTTGATTATTTTTCGCTACCATGCACGGTTTAGGAGATACATCCCTAAAGTTTTTTTTGTTGTTTTTTTTTTCTTTTTTTTGTCATTGCGTTTTTTGTTATTACTTTGGGGTTTCATAAAAGGGAACGAAAATTTTACTATTTTTGCGCTACGACGCACGGTTTAGGAGATATAGCTCTATAAAGATTTTTTCCTGTTTTTTTTTGTTTTTTTTTTAAGTATTAATTAAGGGTTTCTTAAAGGGGAACGAAAAATTGATTATTTTTGCGCTACGATGCACGATTTAGGAGATGCAGCCCTATAAAGATTTTTTTTTGTCTTTTTTTTTCATTGTGTTTTTTGTATATTAGTTTGGGGTTCCATAAAGGGGAACGAAAATTTGATTATTTTTGCGCTACGACGGTTTAGGAGATACAGCCCTATAACGTTTATTTTTGTTTTTTTTTATTGCGTTTTTTTTAAATATAAATTAATGGTTACATAAACGGGACCGAAACGTTTATTTTTGCGCTACGACGCACGGTTTAGGAGATACAGCCCTATAAAGATTTTTTCCTCTTTTTTCTTTTTTGCGTTTTTAAATCTTAATTAGGGGCTTCTTAAAGGGGAACGGATATTGATTATTTTTGCGCTACGATGCACGGTTTAGGAGATACAGCCCTATAAAGTTTTTTTGTTATTATTTTTTTCTTTCTTTTTCTTGTGTTTTTGTATATTATTTTGGGGCTTCATAAAGGGGAACGAAAATTTTATTATTTTTGCGCTACGACGCATGGTTTAGGAGATACAGCCCTATAAAGATTTTTTTATTGTTTTTTTCTTTTTTACATTGTGTTTTTTGTATATTACTTTGGGGTTTCATAAAGGGGAACGAAAATTTTATTATTTTTGCGCTACGACGCATGGTTTAGGAGATACAGCCCTATAAAGATTTTTTTTTAAATTTTGCGTTTTTTTAAATATAAATTATGGGTTGCATAAAGGGGAACGTAAATTTTATTGTTTTTGCGGTACCACGCACGGTTTAGGAGATACAGCTCTATAAAGTTTTTTTTCCTGGTTTTTTTTTTGTTTTTTTTTTAAGTATCAATTACGGGTTTCTTAAAGGGGTTTTTTAAATTATTTTTGCGCTACGACGCATGGTTTAAGAGATACAGCCCTATAATGATTTTTTTTTTAATTTTGCGGTTTTTTTTAAATATAAATTATGGGTTGCATAAAGGGGAACGAAAATTTTATTATTTTTGCGCTACGACGCATGGTTTAGGAGATACAGCCCTATAAAGATTTTTTTATTGTTTTTTTTCTTTTTTTCTTTTTTACATTGTGTTTTTTGTATATTACTTTGGGGTTTCATAAAGGGGAACGAAAATTTTATTATTTTTGCGCTACGACGCATGGTTTAGGAGATACAGCCCTATAGATTTTTTTTTTAAATTTTGCGTTTTTTTAAATATAAATTATGGGTTGCATAAAGGGGAACGTAAATTTTATTGTTTTTGCGGTACCACGCACGGTTTAGGAGATACAGCTCTATAAAGTTTTTTTTCCTGGTTTTTTTTTTGTTTTTTTTTTAAGTATTAATTACGGGTTTCTTAAAGGGGTTTTTTAAATTATTTTTGCGCTACGACGCATGGTTTAAGAGATACAGCCCTATAATGATTTTTTTTTTAAATTATGCGTTTTTTTTAAATATAAATTATGGGTTGCATAAAGGGGAACGAAAATTTTATTATTTTTGCGCTACGACGCATGGTTTAGGAGATACAGCCCTATAAAGATTTTTTTATTGTTTTTTTTCTTTTTTTCTTTTTTACATTGTGTTTTTTGTATATTACTTTGGGGTTTCATAAAGGAAGACGAAAATTTTATTATTTTTGCGCTACGACGCATGGTTTAGGAGATACAGCCCTATAAAGATTTTTTTTTTTAAATTTTGCGTTTTTTTTAATATAAATTATGGGTTGCATAAAGGGGAACGTAAATTTTATTGTTTTTGCGGTACCACGCACGGTTTAGGAGATACAGCTCTATAAAGTTTTTTTTCCTGGTTTTTTTTTGTTTTTTTTAAGTATTAATTACGGGTTTCTTAAAGGCGTTTTTTAAATTATTTTTGCGCTACGACGCATGGTTTAAGAGATACAGCCCTATAATGATTTATTTTTAAATTATGCGTTTTTTTTTTAAATATAAATTATGGATTGCATAAAGGGGAACGAAAATTTTATTGTTTTTGCGCCACCACGCACAGTTTAGGAGATACAGCCCTATAGATTTTTTTTTTAATTTTGCGTTTTTTTTAAAATATAAATTATGGATTGCATAAAGGGGAACGAAAATTTTATTGTTTTTGCGCCACCACGCACAGTTTAGGAGATATTATATCTATATATATATATATATATATAGCTATAATAGCTCTATAAAGTTTTTTTTCCTGGTTTTTTTTTAAGTTTTAATTAAGGGTTTCTTAAAGGGGAAAGAAAATTTGATTATTTTTGTGCTACGATGCACGGTTTAGGAGATGCAGCCCTATAAAGATTTTTTTTGTTGTTTTTTTTTTCACAGGGTTGTTTTTGTATATTAGTTTGGGGTTCCACAAAGGGGAACGAAAATTTGATTATTTTTGTGCTACGACGGTTTAGGAGATACAGCCCTATAAAGTTTTTTTTTTTGTTTTTTTTTTATTGCGTTTTTTTTAAATATAAATTAATGGTTACATAAACGGGACCGAAACGTTTATTTTTGCGCTACGACGCACGGTTTAGGAGATACAGCCCTATAAAGATTTTTTCCTCTTTTTTTTCTTTTTTGCGTTTTTAAATCTTAATTAGGGGCTTCTTAAAGGGGAGCGAAAATTTGATTATTTTTGCGCTACGATGCACGATATAGGAGATACAGCTAATACAGCCCTATAAAGATTATGTTTCTTTTTTTCATTGTATTTTTCATGTATTACTTTTGGGTTACATAAAGGGGAACGAAAATTTTATTATTTTTGAGCTACGACGCATGGTTTAGGAGATACAGTCCTATATACTTTTTTACAATGCATGTGCTCGAAAAGTGCGTTTCCTACGGAGCCATATCGTGCGGAAAGTACTGCTTTTCCGCACTAGTGCTTTTTGTTTTCAATTTTTTTTTACAGATCATATGGTGCTACTTTCGCGCACTAGTGCGGAAAAGAGCACTTACCGTGCATATGTCGAAAGTTTAAAGGGCCATATGTACTGTAAAACGTACGATACACGTGCGAATAGGTAATTCGCAACTCGTGTCGATTTAAAACACTCCTTTTAATAATTAAACTTATTTGCCATGATATGTTTTTTTATTTACTCGCACAATGCATAGTAAAACATTGTATGATACACGTGCGTAAAGATGATTTCCGCACTTGTTGCATAAATAGCAATTTTTTTTATCAAAGAATGAAAGAAAGTCACGGTATTAATAACCAAATTTTACTTTAGTGGTATCTTTTCCCTATCACTGTCACAAATGTATGTGGCGTTCACGTAAACGCGATAATGTTGCCAGCTCGCTCGCAAATCAAACATGTACTTACAGTTCTTTTGCATAATGGTGACATTGTACAATATCTATGAGTTTTAAATAGGTAAAAGATAATTCGACGCATTCTTTGCTTGCTTGTTGCTTGTTGTTGTGTTGTTTGCGTAACTTCTTTGAATAAGTTGCGGTAATTTGGCGCACAGGCGAAGTAAACATGCGTTGCGTACGGCAAGGTCACGCCGCGGCCCCACCCTGCACGGCCTCCGTTGCCCATTTAGACCGCCCGCTAGCTTCGTTTGAACGCAAATAATATTTTTGTAATATTTGTTTATGCAGTGGATGCAAGTGACACAAATTTATACATCTTATTTATCCCGCATTTCAAATTTCATATTCTTTTGTAACGGTGACAGCCTGTGACAACAAAATCATCAAATATCTTATGAAGCTATGCCTTAATAAGACACAAAATCATTTAATGGACCTATTTAAACGATTAAATTCGACCTAAGTAATTTTTTTTAACTCTATTTTTTTTTTGTGTCATTTAGAATATTATGACATAGTATCAGATTGCAGTGGACGTAATTGACACAAACTATGTTTTCACACTAAAAACACTATCCTAAATGCAACACAGTTACATGTTTTCTCTCGAATATTTTTTTCTCCAAAATAATTCAAAATAAAAAATAATTACCACAAAATAACAAATGACTAGAAAAGCAAATTATATATATGACACAAAACAAAATGTAAAATTTACATCTTAACAAAGTATTCATAAGCGAAAACAGAATTGACTTTAATATTTTTATAACCTAGGGGTCAAAATATAGCCAGCGGTACAGGTCTAGTATACTTGAATAGTAAATGGTATGTATGGTAAAATTTTATTCACCGGCATAAAAATCACAGCGGCATCACAGCCGGAATGTATGAAACAACCAATTTTTTTTTTGCTATTTCGGCATTGGTCCCATAATAAAAGTTGTTCAGCATGATCTATAAATTTACTACGCAGAATATGGCTGGTGAATAAAATTTCATTCAGTATACTTTGTCATGTTTTGTGAAATACAAGGCATCCACGCAGCCATGGCCATGCTGACTCGAACTGTTGGCGTGGCGTAACATAAAAAAAACCGGCCAAGTGCGAGTCGGACTCGCGCACCGAGGGTTCCGTTTAGTATTTGTTGTTATAGCGGCAACAGAAATACATCATCTGTGAAAATTTCAACTATCTAGCTATCACGGTTCATGAGATACAGCCGGTGACAGACAAACGGACAGACGGACAGACGGAGTCTTAGTAATAGGGTCCCGTTTTTACCCTTTGGGTACGGAACCCTAAAAAATATTATAAACAAAGTATGTAGGTAAATATTATGAGTTATGACGTGATCATAAAATCATGTTAATTATGTCTTTAAAAAAGGATCCACGAAGCGAAATATTTTTACGTCAATTATATTTTAAACATTTTATTTTGTAATGTAACCCAGAATGTTTTAACTAGGTAATACGACGTGCCAATGGAATTAAAGCTGATATGAGTGGTATATGGTGGTATGTAAGGTATAAACACCTGTGGGTATAAACTATAGGTACAATGATTTTATAGCTAATTAAGTACTTATTAAATGCCTGCATAAATCCCAGAGCAACAAACGACAAACTAAAACTGTCACACTTATTCCAGGCAAATACGCAGGCTTCCTAACCAACAAGCTAAACGACCTCAACTTCATCAAGAACGAGTTGATCGGTGGGCTCCGTGGAGTCGTGTCCGATGTGCGAGGATTGATCCCTGATCTGACTAGTCAGTTGCCCGCGGGACTGCCGCAGCTTGACTACTACCATACGCTATTCGACAGCACTTTCAACGTTGTCGATGGCCTGATACAGATTGCTGAGGCTACAGGTAATGTGTAAAGTAAAGAGGAATTATGGCCAGCATTAGATAAAAGTTATTAGTTAGTTATTAGTTAGTCATTAGCTTACAGACAGAACGCTTATAAAAGTAGACTAGGCATTCTAGCGTTATCAATAGTTCGACATCTCTTCAGACGTTGTCGATGGTCTGAATTTAATACAGATTGCCGAAGCTGCAGCTGCTATATACACTTACCTACATTACAATCTCAAGTTCATATGGAGGTACTAGAGTTTATACCTACTAAATATACTAAACGGAGTCCAAGCGGTTGTCCAATTACATCACCCCCTTGTCACACTTTTTCATAGGAAAAAGATAGAAGGTGATCGTACTGTCACACTTGGCATGACCCCCCCGCTGTTGCAGTGACGTAATGTGGAATTGTGGATGAACTCCAAACCTGTTATCGGTCCGACCGCGACATAATGCTAAAAATAAGTAACGCCTGATAAAAAAAAACTAAAAATACCCTATAGCTGACCGAATAGCTAATCTTGTTATTTATAGGTTAGCATTAGGTATATAGGTTGTTTTTCGATAAAAAAGAATCTAATCTTATTTATTCAACATCATACTTACTGGAGGAGAAAAGCTTTTTTTCCCCTCACTAGCTCGGAAAGCCGTCTTTTATCCTTTAAAACTAGCGGGGAAAAACGCATTTTATCCACTAGTGGGGAAAGTAATTTGACCTTGGATGAAGCGTGTTTAAGTAGCTTTTGACAGTTTTGACAGATAACAAAACGTAAAACGCTCATAATAATGGTTCGTTCGATATTAATTATCATAAATAAATGGTTTGAGAATTTAATAAAAAATACCAAATTTAGCTTTATTTAATGATTTTAAGTAATACTTAAACCTTAAATTCCATAAGAAACATTTGATTTTTTAAATGATGTTGAATGTAATTCTGAACGCACAAGTTGAGTCGATGCAATTTCAAAACGCATCGTCAGAAATGTCAACATTGTCAACAAAAATTTTCTCACCGACTCCGATACGTAAAAATTCACAACTTCCAGAGTTTCTGTTATAATATCGTATTATCGTAAAAAAATTAGTGATTCCAGTGATGAAGATGATCTAACGCCTGTGGATGTTGCACTTTCCTCGCTATAGTGAGGGGAAAAGTTTTGTGTTACACACGGGTGCAAATGTATTTTACTTCTCGTGTGTTGAAACACTCGCTACGCTCAGGATTCTATTTTAGACTATAGAATCCTTTCGCTTTCTCGTGTTTCAATTCCACACCACCACGAGCGAAGCGAGTGGTTCTAAAATAGAATCCTGAGCGTAGCGAGTGTTTCAACACACGAGAAGTAAAATACATTTGCACCCGTGTGTAACACAAAACTTTTCCCCTCACTATAGCGAGGAAAGTGCAACATCCACAGGCGTTAGATCATCTTCATCACTGGAATCACTAATTTTTTTACGATATTATAACAGAAAACACTAGAAATTCTGATTTTTACGTGAGTCGGTGAGAAGAACAGTAAAAATTTTGTTGACAATGTTGACATTTCTGTTCTGACGTATCAAATGTCAACGATGCGTTTTGAAATTGCATCGACTCAACTTGTGCGTTCAGAATTATATATTTAACATCATTATAAAAAATCTAACGTTTCTTATGGAATTTTAAGGTTTATGACTTAAAATTATTAAATAAAGCTAAATTTGGTATTTTTTATTACATTCTCAAACCATTTATTTAATGATAATAATTATCGAACGAACCATTATTATGAGCGTTATACGTTTTGTTATCTGTCAAGCTACTTAAACACGCTCCATCCAAGGTCAAATTACTTTCCCCACTAGTGGATAAAATGCGTTTTTCCCCGCTTGTTTTAAAGGATAATAGACGGCTTTCCGAGCTAGTGAGGGGAAAATAACTATATCAAAACCTAAAAGCAAAATTTTATTTTGCAGTTATCTTTTCGCTCTCAAGAACTAGTACGTCTTGTACCTACCAGTAGTTTAACGTTTCTTGAAATACAACTCGATAATATTAATAATGGACAACAGTTGCACGAAAGTAATAATTCTACCCAAAAATCAACCCCAACTTGTATTGGCACGGCAGACGAGGGGTGAGCTCAAAAGGGCTTTTTGAACACACTGGGGTGGATTATTTCGTTATACCCTGCCAGCCCCAGGTAGTAATTTTTTGTTCCCTTTTCAGCCAAAGGGCCCTTTGGAATTTGAACCATTTCAAATTATATCCTCGAGGACGAATAAATTGGAATCGAAATGCAAGCGATGTTTGATATATTATTATTCGGAAATTGGCAATGGCAACCTTTTATAGTGAGTTTCCCGGGATATAAAATCAATATTGTAACTAGGTAGGTAGGTACGTTAGGTTACCTAGGAACAAAATAGGTACGTAGGTATATTGCGCAGACTCGCAGAGTATTGCGCAAAAACACAATATTATATTCAAGCGCAAAATTATTGATTTCTCATATTTTCGCAAGTGCCTGTAAATTTGTGATTGGCCATTTTCTACAAAAGCTCAGTGGGTATATAAACTTTTACCGTCTTTACTATATTACTGCCTGCTAAGTTTCTACATCGTTATCAACTTAACAATGCTATGTTGATACTTACTTTACTTGGCATTTTATATAGGCAGACAGGGCGGGCGACTATGAGCAAACTACAATAACCACAAGTTAAGGATCTCCGGCAAGCTCGGTTCTCCATACAAACGTAGTTCCGCTCTCATTTTAAAACGACTAGCTATATAGATTGCTCTGAAACTTTGTACTTATAGGATAAGGTATATCTATGTCTGTAATTAGTTTATGTAGCTTCAGATACCATAGTTAAAAAAATACGGCGAATTTAAGTTTTTCATACATAACTTGTTTTTGCTCTATTTCGTTTGTTTTATAAACTGAAGCTATATACACTAATTTCAGACCTAGATATACCTCATGTGCAAAGTTTCATTACAATCCGATACGTATTTTTAAAATGAGAGAGGAACTCCGTTTGTATGGGAAGGTGTAATTCGGCCGAGCTTACCGGGGACTCTTATGTGCTTCAATTTTGGAGCGCGTACAAAGTATCTTTCATTTGTCAAGACGCTACTATGTTTTACACTACTGTCTAGAACCTCTAGAAAGTACGACAAGACAAGATCCCAGAAGATTCCCCGTTGTTAAGATTGTATATATGGTTTGTCTATACAGGCGACGCGCTGTTCAACTTCCCCGCATATCAGAGTGTGAAGCAATGGAGCCAAGGCGGCGGGCATGCCTACCTCTACAGCTTCGAGCATGTTGGCAACCTCAGCAAGGGCTCGCACTTCCTGCCCGGCGTGGCGCTCGCGGGTAACGCTTGTCTAGTACTGAGTCCTGTTCCCATAGCGGGATCAATGGAGCCAAGGCGGCGGGCATGCCTACCTCTACAGCTTCGAGCACATGGGCAACCTCAGCAAGGGCTCGCACTTCCTGCCCTGCGTGGCGCTCGCGGGTAACGCTGTCTAGTACTGAGTCCTGTTCCCATAGCGGAATCAATGGAGCCAAGGCGGCGGGCATGCCTACCTCTACAGCTTCGAGCACATGGGTAACCTCAGCAAGGGCTCGCACTTCCTGCCCTGCGTGGCGCTCGCGGGTAACGCTGTCTAGTACTGAGTCCTTTTCCCAGAGCGGGATCAATGGAGCCAAGGCGGGCGCATTACCTCTACAGCTTCGAGCACGTGGGCAACCTCAGCAAGGGCTCGCACATCCTGCCCGGGGTGGCGTTCGCGGATAAGGTAACACTGTCTAGGACCTAGGACTGTTCTAGTCAGAGCGGGAGCAATGGAGTGCCGAGTGCCTTGCCTACCTCTATAGTTTCGACTGTTTTGAGAATGTACGCACTATCTGGTACGCAGTTAGAGCATGAAACTATGGACCCAACCAAGACAGGTTTTGATTCTTATTATCTTTTTTAACCGCTATTAGCTACACTTTTTAACGGTTATGCTAACATTTATTGGTAATTGTACCAATAAATGTTAGCATAACCGTAACGTTTCAAGATATTCTAAGCTTTACATTAAATAAACTGAATTATCTACTTAATTACAGAGGATGATCCTAACACTAGAAACAAAAGGGATACAACTTCGAAAACGAAGCCAGGACCTTCCCATGGAGACGAGCTAGCTTACATATTCGAGCCGCTGGATGAGAACGGCAAATCTATCGCCGGAGAAGTGTCAAGTAGGTAGATATAGACAGGCATTCGATTCATTAAATTTATTACATTTTATTTTTCTAATGGCCGGCACAAGGCACATATTTAAGAGTACCAATACCAACTTCTATTTTATTTAATATGTAACAAATGAAAAACTTATTAAGTGCATTATTTATTAAACATATTTATTTTATTTGTTAATAAAACTTACTTTATTTACCTACTTAAATAATCTTTAATCTTGTCTTTAAGATTCATCGAGTCGATGATTAAAATCGTTAGGTGCTGGTTCAATTTCCATTCCAGCGTCGGACGCGCGCGCTCGGAAGAACTTCGTCAACATCATCTCTAAGTTTGCGCACCAGCTAACCCCAGTCGAGGCTAAAAACGACTCCAGGAGACCCGGGCTGGCCGGCTTCCTGCCCTTCTCGGAGGGCAACGAGCAGTACTTGAAGATCAACGAGGATGTCACCGTGGATAAAGACTTCAGGTTGGTAAAATGTAAAATACCTAGTAATTAAGTATCAAAGGAAATAATAAGTACCTAGCGATAAAAACTGGTAACATAGGTATTATTTTCTGACGTCAACTAAGTTGCAGCCATTATATACCATTTCTTGAAAAAATATTTTTTTATTTTGATTTATATCTATACTCCTTCCTTCCTTTAGATACTGCCAAATGGGCCTCTGGGGCAACATGGCCGGTCGTCTCACAGGCGCGCTCTGCAAGAACCTCATCGGCAACTTGCTTAACTTGCACTCGATCGTGACTCCAGACATCAAACTCCCCATCCAGGTGCCTACCAACGTGCCTAACCCTTTGGGAGGTTTAGGCAAAAACGGGGGCAACCCGTTGGGAGGTTTGACCAACACCGGGGGCAACGCGTTGGGAGGTTTGGGCGGCCTAGTGGGAGGGAACAAGAGACAGAGTCAGCGGCAAACGGCTCAGAAACCGAAATCTACCACGCATAAACCTTCTATGAACTTCCCTAATCTGCCTTTTAGATTTTGAAAATATGTAGACAAAAATAAAATAATGAAATAAAATTTGGTATTAAAACTTGCTTTTTTAACGACTTCAAAAAAAGGAGGAGCACCGACTTCCCGACTTCAAACATATCAGTTGCTAGCGCATATAAAAGACGCATCTAATATTTGCTTTTAACGTTTTGTTTTATTTGTTACCTATTTAATTTTGTTTATTTATGTTCTCATGTACATAGACTTATATTGACCGGGATATAGACCGTGATTACCTTTTGTATTATTTATGAGTTCCCGATATTTCGACGTGAACGTGAACATGATGCATGTAACTGCGTCGAAATATCGGGAACTCATAAATAATACAAAAGGTAATCACGGTCTATATCCCGGTCAATATAAGTCTAGTGAAACTAACCGTGAATCATTCAAAACTCTCATGTACATAGTTGCTTATAGTTTACAGCGATAAGATAAATCATTAATTAAAATAATTGCCGATGGATCGACTGTTTTATATGAGCTGAAAGCAAACGCTGTTTCCTGCGATCTTGAACCAATAGCGGAATATCTTGGAATCGACATCAAAAACAATATTTAGCAATATTTACGATGAAACGTCGAGTGTTGGGGTGTTGCAATTTATATAGAAGATAACAACATATCGATTTGTGTTCACAAGGATACCTAGTACCTACAATCGATTATTTATCATTTAGATGTATATACTACCTTATGTTAAAGTTAGGTATAGGTTGCTCATACAAACCCAACAGACTATTATTCAAGTCACGTCATTACATCAAGACGTCACGACGTAAATTTTAAATCAGTTTCTTAAGGTAAAGTAGCTTTTCCCCAATAATGACGTATAGAGGGCGTATTGTTTATTCAGGACAGCAAAACATGGCGGTACTTTATACTTAACAATTAAACAGAGAAAATGGTGGTGGTGTTTGGTTTCTACTTACCTATATTTATAGGCCTCATAATGCCAAAACCCCGTCCGATCCTGCTCATAGAACTTAAAAAATATATTTATCTTTTCTATAAGCTCAAAAAATTCAAAAACTTCGAAATGCTCGGATGTACCCCTAGCTGACAGGTTTCCCAAGTTCAATTGTAGGAACTTCGCTAGATTACTGCCTATTATTACGTAGGTATTCTCAACCTGTCAACTATTAGTACACTTAAACTTAACGAAAACTACTTTAATGTGCTTGTAAACGGGTATTTGTGGTACCTAGCACTACCTACTATACCTAGTACTACTAGAGCATCTAACAGACAAGGCCTCTTCGACGCCCTACATAGATAAGCTATGTGTAGTACCTATATACCTAGTTTCATTACTACAGTCATACATAGACAGAACAGAAAATTGTAGCTATGGGTAGGCATTGCATTGCATGTAGTGGTTTAGGGGTACTTACCTGTGAGTCATCGTAACTTTGTAATGACAAGTTAAAATAAATCGCCCTGTTAAATCTGTTTACTAGGGTAATACCTTATCTACAACACGTAATGCGGGCACAGCTCCACTGATTGATCTGTGAAACGCCTAACTGCTTAACTCATTGATATAGAGACTATTCTTGCTCGGCTATATTACAGAAATGCAGGGTTTGTACGCATGAGCTCACAAATGTGTCGTCACCTCACCCCGGCCGTATATCAGCCATAAATAAAATAAAAGCGCTGCTGAACGCACCGCAACCTCAGTGTGCTAAACAATCGCAAACATGCATTGCATTTGGAAACTTGCCTTTGTCCTCTCCGTGCTTTTCCTTGTAGAAAATAATGCAAGCTCTATAAGGACAGAAGATGTCTCCACTAAAGATGTTCCTGTGCCCAAAGAGGATAATAATATAGACGTCGGATCGGAGATTCCTGAGGTGCTGGAAGTAGACCCTGTAGCTGATAAGATAGAAGAGACTAACACTCTACAATGTGCTGAAATCGGATCTTTCGTGAGTACCTTTAATTCCTGACAATTACCTATATTATATATTAATGTCTCAGTAATCTCAGTACTGTTGAACCACGAAACTATGCAGTTTTTTAAGTCTCTACTGTTTGTAAAAACCTTGTCCTTTTTCTAAAAAGATTATACCGCAACAACATGCTGAAAATTTCTTAGTGAAAAACGCCTGTTATTAATCTCCAGATCTGCTATTAAGATTTTTGTAATCTACAATCCTGCACTAATTAATCTCTTAACTATGTTGACGTAGGTGAATAATACGATGGCACCTGTTCTTATATTCTTAATTTATTTACAGTGCATCAACCACTCGGAATGCTGCTCCAACGCCTGTCTGGGATACATGAGGCGATGCGTCTCCGGCTCAGGATAGCGTGGCTTCGTCATTCATTTATTAAAAATTTGAGAGAAAACACATTTGCTTGCAGTAATGGCACAATCGCAGACATGGATTCTAAAAGCAATGAAAACAGTAGTGGGACAGAGTCTTTGGGGTTAGACCTAACCCCAAAGAAAGCAGTTATTCTTTTACTTGATTTAAGTACATAAGTCGTCTATAGGAAGGAAGGATTGTACTAATAGCTTTATCTAATACACAAACAGATGGGCTTCTTAGGTTTAACACAAAAGCAGTCGTCGTTCGGCGTGCATTGCAATCGTATGATGCGATGTAAATGTATTTTCCCTCGAATTTCTTATTTTATACAAAATCTATTTCTTAATTTTACGAATGGGGTGGATTGGGTGGTTCATGTGGCTCAAGTCTGGAGGGTTGGCGTTGAAGTGCTGGATCTCCTTCATCGCGTCTTCCGAGATCTTCCATAGCTCTGGATAGTCTTTTTTGAAGTCCTCGTACCACTGGCTGACCTGTAAACATTTTATAAATAAAACGTCAGTTAAGTATTCATTTTTTTTTATCACGGTTGAGAAACAAGCCTATGTCTATATGTTATGTCTCATAATTCTATAATTGGGGCATTTTCTATGAAAAGGGACCTTATTGTCGATGGCGCTTACGACGCACAGCGTCAGGCGGCATTGCATTTATATCGGAGCATCGTTAATAATATCGTAAGCGCCATCGACAATAAGGTCCCTTTTTATAGAAAATAGTGAAAATACCACATTTAGGCTGCAAAACGTACTTACGTATGTAACACAGGTAACACAGTTACCGCCGTGGATTACGGGCGTTTGGCTCTCAAGAGTCTCAAGGGGTGCTTACGTGAAAGTTACTGGCTCTTTTGTAAGTATTGTTTTCTTTATGCAGTGGTTACACTGCTTACTGCTAATAGCCCTACATATGTAATGGGAACAAGCCCGTTTGAAAAGCAAATTTACCATCCTATTTAAATGGTTCAAATTCATGAAACAGCACATTCGGAGATAACACGTTTTGTTATCTGTTATCTCCAAAGAAAATACCACCCTGATTGTTCTCTGAATAAGCTGTCACATAAATTTGAATCTTAATATTATCAGGATATTCAGGATAGTTGCTTTTTAAGCGACATGGTTGCTTTGGCAAGTGCTGAAGACCGCTCTTAAAAGAAGCAAAGGCTTTTTCACCTCAGCAGCTCGAACAAGCCTACTTTCGTCACTCCCTGGAGTGACGAAAGTGCGACTTTTCTCACTCCAGGGAGTGAAACAAAGTAGCTTTTAAATTTAGTGAAGGCCATAAACTGCCACTTCATACTTCGGGGTCTATTACAAATTCGAAATACATTTATTTTAAGCTTTAATATGTTCTCACTACTGAGGTGAAAAATTATGTGCAACACAAGAGCAAAGTTATTTTACATCTCGTGTTTTTGAGTCCCTCGCTACGCTCAAGATTCTAGCTAGGAATCACTCGCTTCGCTCGTGATTCAATTATAGAATCTCGCTTTTTCGGGACTCAAAATCAACACTCGCAAGAAAAACCAACTTTCTTGTTGCACAAATAACCCGAGCCCGAAAAAATCATCTGAGATAATAAAATTCATACTATAACTGTACCCAGTTGATTTTAGACATAGCGTGGAAGTGTCACCATAACCGTACAATTTCTATGAAGATGAGCGTTTTTTAAAATAAATATTGAAAACCTGATTCTCACTGATCCTGGTGTTTTTGGGTTCTATCAACTCAGAATCACTAACATATTCAATCCTGATGATAAAACAAATGAAATTTTTATTTTACACTAAAACGTGACGTAATGGAATGGACATTTTGGGACATCTTTTTTTAATGACAGTATGGAGAAATTGGAGAATGCTGTCGATTCTAAGTAGAATGAGCCCCAGATTGTCAAGATTTGAAAGAATCAGGTTTTCAATATTTATTTTAGAAAACGCCCAGATTATGACGTCGTTTATAGTAGTACGTGGTACTTGATGGACTCTGCTTACCTTTTCATATTTGGAGAAGTCAAATCCAATAGCTTCGAGGGTCATAGTGGAGTTGATGAGCTGGAAGTCGGCGATGGTGAGGTGGTCGGCGGCGGCGTGCGTGGTGCCGGCGCGGGTGAGGTACGTCTCGAACACATCCAGCGCCATGTGCACTCTCTTCAGCCCGAGTGGCGTCCGTTCGTAATCAAAGAATATGGGTGCCATCTAGAAATAGTTAATGTTTTGCCATTTAATATGCCATGGGGTTGGCAACAAGGTTATCAGAGATGGCGCCAGCATAGGTTTTACCTGTCTTTAAATAGTTTTGTTCTAATGAGATTGTGCTTAAAGGGCCATAACATTCCAAAAACTAAAATTAAACGTACACCTAGGATTGACAGGTGAAATCTATGCTGGCGCCATCTAGTGTCGAGTAGCAATACCTACTGATAATACCGCTACTTGACGCTATATGTCGACTACGAAAATAATAGTCGTTTTGGTAACAAAACTGATGTATCGAGTGAGCACTCTATGCTTACTTATTTCTCTATGGTATTGTAGATGAATGGACTCAATTGGACTAACCGTGTAAGCCGATATGTTCGCGTAGTAGGTGGAGAGGTTGAAGCATAGCCGGTGATTTACTACGGCCCTGAAATAAAGACACATATCTGATAAGTTTCACGCATTCACGTCAGTTTTTAAAAAGTCCATACAAAAGACCGGAGCGGTATTATATATGATTCTAAAATCAGTTGTGTTTGATATTGATATGATACGATCGCTTGCACTGATTGGTCGTATTATAATAATATCAAAACATTAATAAGTCGTAAAATCTGAATACCGCTCGAAAAGCCCTCTCACGTCACTCAGATGGAAGCAGGAACCTGTACGGTACGATATCCTAAAGATAGTCTGTATCTGTAATACAATTATTCTTCATACTAAAAAAGGTATAGGTAATTTGCCTAAAAAGCAAAGATAGATATCTCTATCCTCTTTGCTAAAAAGTGACAACTTTGGAATGTTGTCTTTACAATGTCTTTACATAATATCGCCAAATTCGAAAGTGTCGGAGGACACCGGAGAACACGCCGAACATCGTTCGATTTGAAGCTGGCCCCGAACCCTTTCCTGAATCCTTTGTCTATTGTTAAATAAAACCGCACGTGCTAAAAAGGGTTCGTCATTGACGTATAATTCTAATTGGCACCTGAGCGCGGGTTAGTCCTAACTCCTAAGAGTCCTAAGCAGCTACACAATGTACATAACTACGCGAATTGACTGGGACTGGGACTTTTGTTATTTAGTTGTCATCCCAATTCGTTTTACAGCTCGCGGACCAAGTTGAACAGCATACACCGGTAGATGGCGAAAATTGTTCATAAAAAAATCAATGCTATCATATGTACAAAAAAGTGACAGTCCCTATAGATGAGGTCATAACAACTGTCTCAAGCCGGTTCTGCTCTAGAAACCGAGTCACATGATCATGTAACTTGAGCAATACCAATTTTGATGCTGGCGATATCTCACGACTCTACTTTAGCAGTTTATGAGGAAATAATTAGGTACCTATAGACTAATATTGTTGTTGTTGTTATTAAATTGAGAGCTTAGCTTACCTAGGAGGGATCACTGACTCCCGAGACACAGGCTTGGACCTAGTTCGGGAGGCAGAGACTCAACCCCACTACCTAAATTTGTTACAAACCTGTTACACCTGTTTCATATTGTCAAACTTTATAATGTGAAATGTAATATCCAAGGTTTAAAGCAATAAAGATTTTATTATTAAAAAAAAAAAAAAAGGTTCTGCCCGCGACCTCGTCTGCGTAGAATGATAAATTTCGTGATAAAACCATCCTATGTCCTTCCTCGGGACTCAAATTATTTCCATACCAGATTTCATCTAAATCGGTTGCGCGGTTCAAGCGTGGACAGATTGGAGAGGGTGACAGACTGAGTTACATTTAATAAACAAAATAATATTTAATGTAAGTATTTCATTTTCTGTGTATTTTAACTGTATGGTGCACAATAAAGAATATTTACTTACTTAATAAAATAATATATAATTTTAGTAGGAATAAGTACACGAAACGTCTTAAGATTGACAATAGATACAATTTGATACAATCAAGACCATAACTATGTATGCCTAGCACCCTACAGTGGTACAACAGTAGCATACCTATTTTATGTTGTTCTATCCATGGGAAGTAATTAGGTTGATATAGTTAATTTTTTCGTCTTCATCATTGCGTTCATTAATTACGTGTCAGAACGAAGTACAATGTAAGTGATTCGATTCCTAACGAAACAACGCCAACCACACATTACAACCACCTATCTAATTGAGTACCCAAATAGAAACCAATTAGCGGTCAATTATAAAATGACTAGCTTCAGTGACGTAAGTCACGTTATTCAAAAAACCTAAACGACTTGCTAGTTTAAATTCTTGAAAATTGATATTTAATTGGCTGTATTGGATTGATTTAATGTCTAATTGTAAAAGACTAGACTATCAAAATGATGGGTAGTCCATATTATACTACTCACGGTCCTTAATTGAACAAACTGACAAAAAATACAGGTTAAATTCTGTATGGCTGATTCAAGACACTCAAGACATCATAATTAAATATAGAACGTAACTACCGAAACTAAAAAAAAGTACTTTAGAAGAGTCGCAATTAGAAAGTTCTGGCCTCCTGGGTTCCTGAGAGTATAGGCATGCGCCAGGCAGGTGTACTTGTCACAGACACAGAGGTACCTAATTCAGGTTGGCGCTGTGAGATGCACAAATGGGGGTACAATAATGCTTTAAGTACCTTATCTGTGGATCCACGGGGTAAAGAGGTGTGCCCGGCTGGTACTTATCGCAGATGTACTGCAGGATAGCGTTGCTCTCGCTGAGGAAGAAACCGTCGTCGTTCATGACCGGGATCTCCTTTTGTGGGTTCATCTGAAAATTGTCGGAATTTTATGTTTTCAAGGGAACGTGATCTCGCAGTACCTACTTAATCATTTTCTACATGCTTAGTTCCATTCGTTGTATTATATAAGTAAATATTAAGAGTAGAGATATTATCATAAGGCATGTAGACGTATGAGATGAACTTTGAACTCTATTATAATTATTATTAGTTGATCCGCGTATTTCCTTTGAGTGAAATTTGGGGATCTTACGAGTAGTCGAGACTTGAAAATGCCTCTAAAATTACTAGTTACTTAGGTAAAATGCGTGCTGTTGCCTCTCAAGTCTCTCAACTCTCAAGTAAGGATAGGGATGAGCAACAGGTAATTTATTACGAATAGGAACAATATGAATTTTCTCAAATGATTTTTACGCCTAAGACCCTCTTCTGTTAAACAAAAGCCATCGTTTCTTTTGTGCGAGCGGGCAGCTCCCGTTCTGAGCGCGTGGCAAAGCAACAATGTCGTTTAAAAAGCTGCTGTATCGTATTGGTTTTAGGGTTCGAATCTATGTAATAATATGAGCGCTCGCCTAGATTGAGGCGGTCGATCGTCGTACATTACTAAAACATGTTATATGTACATAGACTTGAACCTTAAAACCACCGTGATACAGTTACTTTTTAAAGGACATTGTTTCTTTGTCGCGTGGCTAATGCAGGAGCTAACCGCGCGCAAAAAAGAAACAATGGCTTTTGTTTAGCAGATTAGGGTCTTAGGCGTAAAAATCATTTGAGAAAATTCATACTATGCTGTGCGCCGAGGTTATGTGCTCCACCTTGTCGAAGTCTTTGTCCCCCTGCTGGTATTTTACTACTGGCTTTCCGCTCGGACAATGTTGATTGATGGTTGTCCAAACAGAAAGCTAGTAGTAAAAAATTATCAGCAATGTTGGTTGATGGTAGCAGTATGTATTCCGGCAAATTTTTCGGATAAACTTATTGGCTGACAGATTGTTGCCAAAATTTACGTCAACCTTCCGGAAGAAAATTTTCAACCGAAAATCGTCACGGCTATCCGACGCAACGTTATGGCTCCTCTACACGATGGCCCAACGTAGACCAATCTAAGGGACGCATGCGTTAGAGGCGGCAAGTGATATTGCTATCTCATTCCACCGCATAGCTGTGTCCCAGATTGGCCTACGTTGGGCCATTGTGTAGAGGAGCCATCACAAATTCAGTCATGACGCTTACCAGCGCATACTCCTCGGTCATGTGCTCTCCTTTGCCGAAGTCTACATCAATCTGCTGGAAGGGTATCTCAAGCAGGGCCAGAGCCTGCCGCACTGACAGCGACGGTGGCCCATCCGACACCACGTATAGTTTTAGAACCATCTGTACAAACACACATAAGTATACAATTACTCAATCAGTAAGTAGAATAATCACGTGTTATCTAAAGCCAGTGTGGGATACTTTAATCTTTTAATTTACGCAATATTTTTTCCTTAAAATGGGAAAAAAGACTGGAAGAGAAGACCGACTTCTATATAAAAAATATTATTTACTGATGATGGGTATATCAAAAAGTCACGGATATATTTTTTTACTTAAGTAAATGAAAAGTACAATGAGATTTTATTTACATCCCGTCCTGAGAGAAGGGGTAGGTTTCTATTTCAATGTAATGTAGGCACCTAATTAATGGATTCCACAGGGATCTATTCTTGTACCTATTCTTTTCATTCAGTACAGACAGGTATACATACATATAATAGGTACGGTGACTATGGTACACTTACAGTTAATGACTTGATCGTATAATACACGTAGCACGTAGCCAACAACTATAGGTAGATATAATTTTATCCACCGTTAAAAGTATTTGACCCTGTTCGTAATATCCGTTTGAATCCTTGATTGTACCTATCTTGGAAATGTATATTATGATATAGGTACGGTTTCTTGTCGAATTATCATCACTTTTAACTGACCATATGGACCTTATGTCTTTGCAACAAGATTTTGGAATGGTCAGTTAACAGATGAGGATGGTATGGTATGCGACTTATGCGAGATAGAAATATCTTGCGACTTTCGAAGATTGTTACAAATCCTAGAATACCTACCTAATAAGTACCCATGCATAACAGTTAAGTGATTAATTGTGGGATTTGTAGGTACCTTATAGTCTGTGCGGAAAGAGAAGAGTCGTGGAATATAAGGGAACCAATACATTCTATGACTTATCTTTCCGCATAGACTCTATTTAATGTACGTCAAAGGCAAAAATATGGATCCAGACAAATGACTCAATAATATGTGAACACGACTTTATTGTCTAAAGAGTGTATACATATTTTTGAAACTGGGAACCGTAGAAAGTTACAACTTTGCCTTTTCAACATAGCTTTGCCCAACTTATCGCATTTCAGTAGAAGCGAAATATCAAAACTAGTAACAGATACACCTCCCTTTCAATCTGTGGTTTATAGCTAATCATATTGCTGGCAACACTGACCTATTAGTTGACGTGTGCCTAACTTCAGTCACGCGTGAGCCGGCTTCAAGTGAGGACGTGTTTTATGGCGGGCAAAAAAAGTTAAAAAAACTTCGGTGGGATATCGGTCCAGGAGAGTCCTACAGGGATGTAGTTTTAACTGTAAATAATATGCAGCTTAGAAACGATGTAGACGAAGTTTCAACACGTTATATGCATTACTTTTGTAATTATGATCGTGGGCAATCTCGTGATCGTATTTACGTATCACTTTTCACAACATTGCCCAGCACATTTTTACCGTTAGGGTTGTCACTAGTAGGTGTGTTATTATTGACTTGCGAAGAGGCATTTACCATGCAACGTTGTTTAAAGTTATTTTGCTAACTTTAAGAGGAAATATAAGCAACAACCGCTTTATTTATATTACTTTATACTTCCTTTGCAGTTTAAAAAAGTTTCTTGTTATGTTATCTGTAGTTACCTACTTTTAATGCTTAGTAAAAATGGCAGTGCTTTTGAATAATTAATATTTTTGTTAATTTTTATATTATTGTATACTTCCTTTGCAGTAAAAAAAATTAATGTTGATTTTTGATTGTTTATAATTTGGGTAAAAGTGAAAATTGACAACCCTAGCATATTTAGGATTTTGTATTAAGAATCGCAATTTTTTTTATGACTGCCCACATAAGTTTGGAGGTGAACTACTGAACTTAGTGACTTAATACCTATCCAACAAAACTATGCCATGTTTATTCTGGATTATAGGCTTTGAGTCATGACCATAAAGTTGATAATCGTGGAGTTAAGAGACTGTAAGTAAAAGTGGGCAATCTTGAAATTTTTAATTTTTTTTGGCCCGCCTGTGTAAGACCCATTTTCTACAGTACAGAAACTTATTTCGACTATGGTTAGCTCACTCACACAAAGAAGAGTATGTAAATATGTTAAACTGGTTTAATATGTTATTGCCACAGATAAGTAATGCAATATGGACCAACAAACTTGAAAAAAAAAAGTAAAAGACTGCAAAAAGCGGGCAAAGTTGTACAATTTTACGGGATGTATATATATTTATGCCCTTACACACAGTCGTACATATGTCTAGAAAGCTGGCAACTTGAGACGAAATAATAAACTTAGATAAAATATATGCTCTAATGAAATTCTATTCATTCCATAAACGCATGTAAATGTAACCTGTCAGCAGATTTCCTACGAAATCTTGCTCAGTATGTATCCACATGCTCATCTCAGGTAATGACTCAGTTTACGATATGAATGATCAACACGGGACACGTACTGGTCGTACTGCGATGCGGCATTAACGGATCACCCGACTCAAGGCCCTCGGCTTTTCATAATTCCTCGTAGACTCAAACAACTTCCGCGTTAATACGTGCTTTTCAGATGCAACAGTTTAAAACAACTTTAACCACTTTAAGTTTGAACACAGAGAAAGTAAAAACGACAGATAAAACACTTAAAAATTTTACGAAAAGTTACGAGATGTAAAACACTTGTCACTATGTCATTGTTATGAAAAGCATCATTGTAGTGCACGCAGTGGGCGTTTGTAACCAGAGTGAGCATGGCAATAGCAGACCCGTTTTGTAATTAAAATTCCTCTCATCTACCCAGATCGCAGAAGCAGGAAACAATGAGTTAGCGTAGCGACATATATATCGTTTAGATGTTAGAGGTAATATCCAGGTGATACTAACCCTGATTCACTAATTTCTAATTACAACACCGCTGCGCTACGTCTTTATCAAATGAGATAAAAACCTGAACTACGGCTGAGCGGTGTTGCGGCTCGTATAAGATACCTCTAGCTATAGTCAGCGAGGCAGCCGGCAGGCTCCTTTCACCGCATAATAATATGTTGAGTTCAAAATTATTAATCACGCATCAAGCATGACGCGCGACATCAAATTTTACGTTCGCGTCGAACTTATCCAATTTTTTGGAATTTTCTTCTACGCTTCACTTGTCGAGTTGTGCGGTGACTAATCTGTCGTTTTGTTGCTAGCGCATCCTTGGCATAATTGAAAGTAAGTGGCGTTACAAAGAATCTAAATAGGAACGGGAGGCAAAAATTGCTTTCTTGTTTGCAATTTAGCTTAACCACAGAATCGTTCTGTGATCATAAAACCCTCAACTGCGAAGTAGGCTGGTATGAGCTATCATTCTGAGAACTAAATTATATTTTTGCTTCAGAAAGAACCTAAAGGCACACTTTTGCAACTTTTCATAATAAATCCATACTAATCCATACTAATCCATATCCATATATCCATATCCATATAATATTATAAATGCGAAAGTCTGTCTGTCTGTGTGTTCCCTCTTCACGCTTAAACCGCTGAATCGATTTAGATGAAACTTGGCATAGAGATAGGTTGAGTCCCTGAGAAGGACATAGGATAGTTGTTATCCCGAAAATCATCCATTAAGAAAGTAAAAAGCGCGGTGGAATTGAGATAATCGAGATAATTAATGAAGTGTCTGGTAATTTGTGTGCATAATATGCTCAAATTGAATAATTGCTATAAGATTTTCTCCAGGCGCTATTCTTACTCTAGCTGGGGTTACTAAGTCCACGCAGACGAAGTCGCGGGCAAAAGCTAGTATTATAAATGCGAAAGTCTGTCTGACTGTCTGTCTGTCTTTCTGTCTGTGTGTTCCCTTTTCACGCTTAAACCGCTGAACCGATTTAGATGAAATTTGGCATAGAGATAACCTTGAGTCCCTGAGAAGGACATAGGATAGTTTTTGTCCCGAAAATCATCCCTTAAGAAAGTAAAAAGCGGGGTGGAATTGAGAAAATTAACGAAGTGCCTGCTAATTTATGCGCATAATATGCTTAAATTTAGATTGCTATGAGAATTTTTCCAGGCGCTATTCTTACTCTAGCTGCGGTTACTAAGTCCACGCAGACGAAGTCGCGGGCAAAAGCTAGTATTTAATATTTATCATCAGATTAGTCAGAAAAATGAACAAACTATGAAATTTCGGTTCGGCTGTGACATTGCCACAAACACGTATCACAAACATAGCCATGTCATCTTCTATCAGGTTCTCGAGTGAAATTGGACCACAAAATTTATTGCTGCTTCTGAAGTTTTGAATCTGTTCTTATAAAATTCAAATTAGACTTCATATACTCGTACTCAAAAGATGAGTTACATGAAACACTTAAGTGATCAGCTGATCACTCACCATGAAATGAACATCTCAGCAAGTTTCCTGAACTTAATGGGACTTAAATTGAGCTAGCTTTACGACACCTTAGCGTTTTAGGGTTAACTGCGGCATTTCACAACTCAGATGACGAACACAACTTCCTCTAAATTATTATAAAAGGGGCTACGCAGTCTGCAGATCGTCTTTGTTGCACCAGTATCTATGAGGTCGCATACAGCCACCTGTCCCAGTTTATCCTTACAATGATTGCAAGATCATTGGTTTTAAAAGTTTTACACGCTTCGCTTCTAGTATCGAGTGTCCTTTCCGAAGATGTCCGAGCGAAGCGGCAAGCCGGGTACGTGTATGATAGACCGAGTATATCCTTTGATCTGCCTCCTCGGACAACGGGGGCACCTACACAAGGCACTCAAGCCCCTAATGTTGACAGGACACGAGGTGGAGCGCAACAGATGTTTTACGCGTACCCGGCGCCTGCAGGCGGCTCCGTGGACATAGGGTACTCCACCACGGGTTCCACTGCTGGGACCACAGCGACAACGGCTGGAGGCTACAGCTATGGAGGAGCGCAAGCGGGAGCAGGCGGTGGCTACGCCGGAGGCGGGGGCTATGGAGGGGGCGGGGGCGGTGGTGGCTACGGTGGAGCAGGTGGCGGTGCAGGCGGAGGTTACGGTGGTGGTGACGGCGCAGGGGGAGGCGGTAATGGCGGCGGCGGAGGTGATGCAGGTGCTGGATATTCTTACGACGCACCCAGTACCGCAGCTCCACGGCCAAGCCCAACACCAGGAACACCAGGCACGGTATCTACTAACGCTCCGGAGTACTTGCCACCTGTCGGGGGTGGAAGTGTCTCAATAGGCGGAAGCACGGGGGGTTACACTAGCCCTACTCCAGGATCTAACCCGACTCCCGGCACGAGCCCAACTCCTGGGACGAGCCCGACGCCAGCGCCCACTCCGACCGCCGCGTATCTGCCGCCTAACCCGTCCACTCCAGCCCCACCCCCGCCTCCATCCAGCCCAGCGCCACCGCCGCCACCGCCTCCTCCAAGGCAGGATCCAGGCGCCGGATATTTTCTGCCGGTTCCTTCCCCTCCATTCCCGCCTCCAGCCGGGACCCCACCCCCGCCACCTCCCCCAACAGCTGGATACTTGCCTCCTGTCTCGTCACCCGCTCCAACTCCCGGCACCGTATCCACCCCGGCCGCAACGTACTTACCACCAGTATTTAAGAAATAAATTACCCTACCCTACCTCCTATTGTCTGTACGTGTTTTCAATGTAATAACCTAGTTACCTACTGTATGCATATAATATTTACCTATTTATATTTTTTATTATTATTAAAGTGATAAATTAAGGTTGGATTTTTTTTCTAGCAAACTGCAACGCACTCAGTTTGTCAGTAGAAAAGGCGCGAACTTCAAATTTTCTACGGGAAGTCAGAGGGAAGTCACGCCTTCACGGCATGTTTTTTTAATTTGCCGCCTTTTTATACTGACAAGGTCGCTGTGCCAAAGTGTAATATACAACAATGACATGTCAAAAACACAAGGGCCTAACACTCTTTGATAGAGAAAGATAGTCTTATTGCGATTCCTATAAGAGGAAAGAGAAAATAGTGCCATGCTTTGTCCTTATCACCGACCAGGTGGCATCATTAGGTAGATGGCAAAATACCGAAATTTATAAGAGTAAAAGAGAAAAAATGCTATGCTGCCCAAATTTTATATGAATATTCTAGATCTCGTCGCTCGGTGGCGCGTCTATAACCTATGTCTATGCAAAAACAGAATTTTTTAATAGTTTGACAAGCTATTTCCGTCAGTAGAAAAAGGCGTCAAATATTAAAAAAATTGGTGCCAAGAGTTGACATTCCATAGAAAATTTCGCGCCTTTCTCTACTAACAAAGTGGGTTTGCCAGATAATATTTTCAACACTCATCCACCAAATCGTGAGGATCTTGGCCGCAACTGGCCGCAAGCCGCAACCACCGTAGACAGTAGATGAGTAAAGTATATTTGAGTATGAGTATTAGGCTGGCCGCAGACGTTCGGTGTCCTGATACTCCTGATCAGGAATCCGAATTGGGAATACAGATTCGGAAACCTGAATGCTCTTTTTTTATGCAAAATGGTCACCAGGCGCACACGTTCTGTATTTTTTTGAACGGGAAAAATACCTGACGTTCTTAGAATTACAACGAAAAGTCCATTCCAGGCTACGCGGCGATTTCGCTGATTAGTGAACTAGATTCCACACTCGCGTTCGCGGCTCCGCGCCGTGATTCGCTCACGAGTGTGAAGGGTGCTTTTTGTTTGACTCGCCGCACAGACGGAATTTTTCATTTGGTTTCCGTACGGAATGACAGGTGTAAACGGGACGTCACTACACACATGCATAGTGCTGTCTCGCTTGCACCTGTCATTCCGTACGGAATCCGAACGAAAATTCCGTATATTTGCGCTAAAGGTTAAAATCCTAAAGGGCCCTCCACACTCGTGCGCGAATTGCGGCGCGAAGCCGCGAATGTCAGTGTGGAGTCTAGTTCGCTAATCATCGAAATCGACTCCACACTCGCGTTCGCGGCTTCGCGCCGCGTAGTCTGGAGCGCACTTAACGCAAATAATCGAATGTGTGCGCTATGCTTACGGAATTCGGAATCTGTATTCCTAATTCGGATTCCTGATCCGGTAAACGTCTGTGGCTAACCTTAATTGCAGTCCAGACGAAAATAGTTTTTCGCCAATCTGATTAGAATTTTCAACAACTCTTTGATCTATCTATCTATCAGGTGGTGTGGACGCAAATGCCAATTTGGCTCGCCGATTATGACCGATATTACCGATAAAATGAAGGTGCGGACGTAAGAATACCAATTTGCGGCGCTAGTATTCGCGTTTGGGGGCATTTTTGTTTAAATATCAACATAAATCTAAAATTGGTGATTACGTTGGAGATTGACGCCAATTTCTTTTCTGATCAAATCGGTCGATTTGATCATCCCGCCTGGACTGGCCTTTGAGAACTTAATACCTACCTATTACGTTTAATTTTGTCATTGATTACAAATTTTAGAGCATGAATATTAAGTAGAGCTATAGTTTGTCAAAAGACTGACTCATTTCAAACATAGACAGAGATAATCATACTATCTTTGTCTTACACTAGTACTAGCACCCAAAAAAAAGGATGAGTGTAGTTTTTTTGGTTTTTATATACTGCCAATTTGGTTTGACCAACTATATATACATAATTGTCCGAACGTAGTTTCGAGCAGCACTGCTATTGAACCGTTGACAACTAAACGCTGTCCTGTCCTGTCTCATCTGTCTGTCAATGAACGTAAAACGTCATAAAAAATATGTGAAGATGAAAGTTATTTTTAATTATTAATTTAAATAATATATTTGACTTTTCTTTTGGTAGTAAAATGTCTAGTGTAATCCCACTTGAAGATTGGTTATTCGGGTACTGTTTTGTTACGTTGTGAACTTCGTGTCTATATTTAGAAGCAAAGTTTACATAAATTATGATTTTAATAAAGCAAACAGTACAATTCTCGCGAATAAAAAACAAGCTGATCACAAGGTATGGTTAATGTTAACGATTGTATTAGGTTAGTTCTGGGCAGGTTTGTATGAAACAGTTGTTTACCTTACGGTTGCTGCCACCGTTGGCACCGTTGTTCAAGGTTCACGACCTTTCTGTTACTTGCCCGTGCGTTTTACAGACACACTTGTTAGTTTCAGCAATTTTAACCTGTCTAGCTTTATTAGCAACCATGTTTACATAAAACATCAATATGCAATATTTCGAATAAACAATGTGAATAATAGTAATTAGATTAATGTTATTTGCTAGCTATTTATTAGCCGACAAAATAATTGTAATCATTAATAGATATACACAATTGTACACTCAATATTGTACTTACCTCGACATGTAACAATTGTTATTAATAAATATATTTCATTTCATTTCATTTATGCTTACGAAATTTACCAGTGAGATGACTATGTGGACTAATTGTTTAAATCATGCATAATGCTTTCAGGATTGTAGAAGTGTCGGCTCCGTGTAAGGATGGTGCAGCTGGAGATGACGGGGGGCCAACAATGCTGCAGCACATTAACTATAAATGATCTGCCCAATGAATTGCTTATATACATTTTTTCTAAAATAGATTTTGAATCACTGTTGGCCGTAGCTAAAGTTTGTATGAGATGGCAGCAACTCTGCCTGACCCCATGTGTGTGGGACAACACGCGCCTCATTGTGTGCATGAAAAACTATGTGAGGATAAGTGAAAACATTGTGCCTTTTGTAGCAAAGTATTTAAAAAATGTAAAATTACAGTATTTCAAGTTGTATTCTCAAGTTAGGGCTTCCCTCATCAGCTACTGTCCAAACTTGACTCGTCTAGAAATTAGCATATCTCAAGTTGATAGTTGTATATTTGATGATCTACAATACTGGCCTAATTTAAAATTTTTGAGTTTCCGTAATTCTTTAATAGTACAAAACCCAGAGAATGCAAATGGGAATTTTGTTTACCACTTGCCTTTTGAAAAATTAAAGAATCTTCAAACTCTGGTTCTCTCGAATTTTGCTCTTACACATGGCAGCCTTTACAGCATGCTCGAATGTAGCAGTTTAGTCAGTATTAATATGGAGAAAATGAAGAATATCCCTGCAGATTTCTTAGAATCCTTGCTGAGGACCAAGCAAGCCACTCTTGAAGCATTGTACATTTATGGAGACACATTGAATGATGACATAGTTCGCTACATATCCAACTGCAAGGCGCTACAGGTCCTGCATGTCATGACTTGCAAAACCCTGTTTGATTCCAGTCTGTTGCACTTAAACAGGTTAAAATTCTTGCATTCACTCAAGTTGCGACATGGGTATTTTTCAACCACAGCTTTACTTGGTTATTTTACAAATAATCTGTTCCAACACTTAACCTACCTGAGTCTCTCCCGCTGCCCGCACGTGACCATGCAGGTTGCTCGGGCTATCAAAGCAAGTGCACCCAATCTTGAGGAAATGTCATTCTATTTGTGCCCGTTTATTTGTGCTCCGGGTTTTAACCGAGGAGAGTTAGAAAATATGTTCAATATACAACTACTCCTTGACTAAATGATTCTCATTTTATGATTCTATACAGATTTAGTAGAATTTTAATAAATTCTTTTGTGTTTAATAAATTTAATTACTACAAGAGTAAAAGTTATATTCTAGATGTTTTGTAATAAAACAAATTTGCCATATAATGGATTAGTTGTAGTTAAAATAAGTTTATTACATGATAAAATTTCAGTTAGTTATTAAATGTGTTTGTGTGCATAGTATTATAAAAATATGATCTTGTTATTAGAAGATAGCTATCAAATTGTCAAATTCTTTTATGAATATTGAATTTAAGTTAATCCTGTGAACCAGAGGTTGTGCTTGAGACGGTTTACTTGTTACAATGGTCCGTAATAGTAATAAACTTCAGTATTTTGCTTATTGACAAGTATTAAAGTAGATAAGGTGTCTACTGACTACATGGTAGAATAAAATGTTAAGTAAGCTGCAGAGATGACTTACCCCCTTCATAGGTTATAAGCAGTGAGAGTCAGACATCTCTGCAGCTGATTGTACCTAAAACTCCTACTTCATATACTTTAATATCGTTTATTTCCGCCTTTTTAGTTTTGAAAAGCATAGTCAATTATTAAAAAGTGCCTTAAAGAGTCAAAGTATTTATTCAGATGTTGAGAGGGTGCAGGTTGTATTTACACTGCACCCAACCTCATTTTTAATTAAAAAAAATATAGGTATGAGTTAAATCTTTGTGAAACGAAATATGGTATTTAGATAAACACGATGTGATTTATATATTTTGTCTTCACTTGTTTGTGCTGCTCTATTGTCCATTTACACTCAATAAAAATGTATTTTGAACTTTTCATTTTATTTCTAATGAGTGTAAAAAATAAGTAGTTAAGTAATAATCTTGACTCTTGATTATAATTTTATAGATTCTAGTTCGTTTATGCAGGTCATTATTCTATTAAATTATCTAGTTCAATTTATAAAGTATATACAAAATTAAGCAATCATGACTGAATCACCTAACGAATTTATCAGGAAATCATTATCAATTTAAGCCACGTATTGGCCTGATAATCTGCATACAAATGATATACGAAAATGAAAATTGGGTGATTCATTAGGTAAGCATCAAATCAAAACAAAGACTTATAAATATTGATTTAATGACAACAGTTATAAATATCACTTATAACTTATTAAGACGATGCTAATGACCCTAAGTATTGCTGGAATGCTAGTCCTGACACAAATATATTATTATTACACTTTTGTGTCGTTCTCAAGTAAAATGTACCACATGGTCGCTTACCATAGGGGTGAAATTTGCTTGCGTCTTTATACGAATAACCTGTCAGACCGTCCTTGTGGTAAGAGACAATGTGGTACCTTTTACATGAGAACGACAACAAATCCATACCCATCGCACTAATAAATGCCATTAGCGAAGTTACCGGGATTTGAACCCGGCTGAATGAAGTTAAAGTGAGTGAATGTTAAGAGGCCGTAGTCGATTTTGGAGCAAAAATGTAAAATTGATAGATTTAGTCGTTGAAATTATACACGTTTTGTTACGTAATATCTAAATAACAAGTATTGGTTTCTATTAACACGTCTTCTCATCTTGCCTTTTAATAATGAGGTCGCGAGGGTGCGTCACCGGTAATATATGAAAAGAAGGGGCAGTTTTTAAAAATTCATCACAAATTTATGGTGGTAAATTATACAAATTGATGTATAAGAATAGTTTCAGCAAATGTTGTAGATTGTTTAAGTATAAAAATTACGTTGAAATTAAGTCGATTTTCAGAGAAATTATCACTTGTTTTGAAGTAATTTCTGGAGAAAATTGTTTTCGTCTAACTTTCATTTACACTACTTCAAAGTCATAATAATAAAAATGTAGTCTGATAAACGTCAAGTACAGGATATGTGTAATACAAAATTACCATGTTTAGCCGTCCAAACTTTATGGAATTTACAAATAAGAGCGACAAAATCAGTGCTTTACGCGCGTTTACCTAAACGTCCATCAGAAAAGCAGAGATTACTAATTTAGTGAGTCTGTTTTCAAAAAATTTATCTGATAAAAGAAGACGTGCTGATAGAAACCAGTACTTGTTATTTCAATTAGGTAACAAAAGGTGTACAATTTCACCGACTAAATCTATCAATTTTACATTTTTGCGACTAAAATCGTCACCGGCCTCTTAAGGTACAAGTTGGAATCCGGCGACGTGTCGCGTGTCGTCGCGACGCGTAGCCGCGTCATCTACTGATCTGCGGTCTGGCGACGTGTCGTCTGCCGCTGGCCGACGCGTCGCCGACTTCCGTGTCGCTGACATCGAATGGTATTACATAGAAATACATAAAAACCAGTCGCGACATGTCGCCGGATTACAACTTGTACCTTTAAAAGTTAACTATGCCAGTTCTTGCACTCCAGTAAGACTCCAGAGGTCCTACCGCGACATCCGTATTTCAAAATAAAAAATCATCCTTGCGTACATAAGGCGAACTTCGAGGACCTTATCAGAGCCAGCAAAGCTTCGTTCTATTAGTCTACATATGTAGCCCGTTTCTCAAAAGGTTGTAACTTGTAATACAAGCGGATGTCACTTTTTGACAGCTTGTATTACAAGCTACAAGCTTTTGAGAAACGGGCCTATGGTCTCATTCGCGAGCGATCACTTCTAATACCCCGGCCACATACTCGACGAGTGGTATGGGAAGTAGTGAGGGAAGTGTGCAGGGCAGTATGGCGGCCGATGACGAGCAGCGCGGCCACACTACGTCTCTGCCTAGTGCCTACTCCCCATGCCACTCGTCGAGTATACTCCGCTCGAGCGTCCACTCTGCACACAAGCCCCTACCAACTAGGTCAGCAACGAGGCTTCCCTGAACTTGAAATTTTCCGACAGTGCATATAGTAGCAAAACCAAATTGTATACATTCCTAAGTAAGGACCCGCCTGTTCCTAATTCTACCGCTAGCGCATAATTACAGTCTGGCAAAAAATAGTAGAAATTAAAAAGTGGCAACACTGTATTGTCGTCCCATTTTTCTTAGATTGATTTGAAAGGGACGACACTACAGTGTTGCTACTTTTTAATTTCTACTCTTTTTTGCCAGACTGTATATTGCTGTTACGCCGATGATACCGGCGGTCAATGCCACTTATGCGAGCGAGACAGCAATGTAATTATGCGCGTGCAATAGAGACAAGTAATGGCGGGTCGATGTACGAAATTCTTACTACGTGCTTAGGGTCCTTACTTTACAAATGTATCGGATCGCCGGAAGCTTGGTTACCTAGACGTAGTAGACGCCTTAGGCCCACTTGAATCATTCCACTATCCCGGGGTTAACCGGTTAAATGGTTACCAGTAAAATTTGACACTGGGTTAATGGTTTAACCGGTTAACCCCGGGTTAGTGGGATGGTGCAAGTGGCCCTTAGAGGAAAGGCTCGAGGTTAATTTCTAGTGCGGAGCAAGGGTTGGAGAGGTCGAAGGCGGCCAGCACGGAGGGGTGCAGCACGCCGATGCGGCCGATCGCGGTAGAGTGAAGTACCACTTCGGCGCAGCGCCCGGGGAAGTACGCTGGGTCTGGAAAAAATATACAGTATACAATATTTTTATTTCACTCAAGTGGATATCCTGCTAAGCCTTTTTTTTACCGGTTGCGTAATCGCGTAGTTAGATTTTAGGTATAAGCTTTATAATTACTTTTGTGTTTTATGTTTGAGCTGATGGCCAAGTTGCCAATGCTCGTAATAAAAAAAAAGTATTCCCTCATTACCTTCCGTGGGCCGCAGCCTGTAGCCGTGGCCGTGCGCCACGCGCAGCAGCAGCATGGCGCGGTCGAGCAGGCCGTGTACGAACTGGAACCCGCCGCTTTTTCCACAGTGTACCGCGCACAGTCTTCTCTCGTTACGAGCACCCGTTTCTGAAAAAATAAAAAATATAGTATGAATTTTCTGAAATGATTTTAACGCCTAAGACCCTAATCTGTTAAACAAAAGCCATTGTTTCTTTTGTGAGCGGTTAGCTCCCGCATTAGCCACGCGACAAAGAAACAATGTCCTTTAAAAAGCAGCTGTATCGCGGTGGTTTTAAGGTTCAAGTCTGTATGTCGATCGACCACCTCAATGTAGGCGAGCGCTCATATTATTACATAGATTTGAACCTTAAAACCAATACGTTACAGCAGCTTTTAAAACGTAATTGTTGCTTTGCCACGCGCTCAGAACGGGAGCTGCACAAAATAAACAATGGCTTTTGTTTAACAGATTAGGGTCATGAGGTAAAATTCATTTGAGAAAATTCAAACTATAGTACGGTACCAATAGTTTATTAAGAAAACGAAAAAATTTAATTAAGGTCTCGTCACACTGACACAGTGTATGAGTGGGGCGTGATGAAAAGGGGCCGATGCACGATGCCGATCCAAGGAAACGATGCGAAAATCGTGCAAGCGACGCTTAGCTAGAACGCCATGCTGCAGTGTAACGAATCCTTTACACTCAAAGCGGACACACTGACGAGGTTGACACTATGCATACAAGTAAAACCCCTCATATGTGAACGGCCTATATAGGCATAAGCAGTCCTCTCATACGAACTGTGCAAACACTATTCTTAGGGTTGAAGATGTGGATCTACTATCTAACTTCCACAACCATCAATCAGATGATATACTATGAGGACTAGGGATCTTTTGACTTAACCTACAACGGCCGAATATTCGTATTCGGCAAAGTCCATATTCGGCCCATCTCTATTTAGAACTCTAGAATCTTGGAATTGAAGATGTTGACTTTTGGTAAATACCTACCCTTCTTTTATTATGACTCACCAGCGTCAGCGTCTTGTAACACAACGTCACTGATTTCGAACAGTTTGAGCGGGAGGGGCATCTTCTTGTTGGCGGCGAGAGTCTTCAGCAGACCAGGCAAGAGTTGGGTGCGGACCACCTGGAACTCCAGGGTCTTGGGGTTGGAGATGTGGACGGCTGGGGTCTGTTCGATGGGGACGCCGAGTTTCGTTGAGATGTCTTCTCGGGAACACTGGAAGAAAGGGTTTTAAGTTAAGTAAGTTTTTTGGCTGGTATTTAACTGATCATCAAAGATATATGTAGTAAAGTTTAACATCAAAAAAATCATTTTTACCACCAAAAATGATAAATGATCACCAAAATTAAAACTCCATTTTAATGTGAATTGATTACCAAGTTTTTTACATTTTGCTATCCTATTTAAGCAAATGACACCAAACTAATCATTGTTAACCCAAAATAGTAAATGATCACCAAATTTGAAACTCCATTTTAATGTGAAATGATAACCAAATTTTTTACATCTTGTTATCCTATTGAAGCTAATAACTCCAAACTAATCATTGTTAGTATAGAGTTATTGGTTATGCAGTTTGGGGATCACACTGAGAGACCGTAAAACAAATGAATGGCTGAGACAACAGAGCAAGGTCAATGATGTTATAAAATGCGTAGCCAGTTTGAACTGTTAGCACGAAAGACCGATTCGTGGAGTAAACGACTACTCGAGTGGCGACCATGGGGGAAAGCGTCCTCAAAGTAGACCCCAGATGCGTTGGGACGACAACGAGAGGGCTGCGGGGAAGCAGTGGCTCCAAGTCGCACAGAACCGTGACAAATGGCGCAAAATGAAGGAGGCCTACACCCGAAGGGTAGAAAAGGGCTAAAGAGAGAGAACTCCAAACTAATCATTGTTAACGCAAAAATAGTCAATAACCACCAAAATATAACTACATTTTAATTAAAAATGCCATAGCATTTAACATCTCCTTATCCTATTAAATTAATTAATCCACTTCGTCACCTTTTTCTAGTAGCATTTCGTTTCTGTAAGGGTCGCAGTTCTAACCTAACCCACTTTTTTGATAGGTAGCAGTTCTAAATATTTATCAGTACGGTTTTTACTCACTATTATTTTTAGTCGCTTTTGGCGACATGTTTCGGATTCTTTGGGAATCCATCCTCAGGCACGAGTGTCCGCGGCGGTTGTTCGTCGTGCACTGTGCCTGAGGATGGATTCCCAAAGAATCCGAAACATGTCGCCAAAAGCGACTAAAAATAATAGTGAGTAAAAACCGTACTGATAAATATTTTGAAATATGTCTCACGATAGTTTAAGTGCGATGGTAGCAGTTCTGTTCTGCGAGGATCGCAGTTCTAACCTAACCCACGTTTCTAGTAGCATTTCTTTTCTGTAAGGGTCGCAGTTCTAACCTAAACTAACCCACTTTTCTGAAAGTAGGTCGATTCTGTGACGATCGCAGTTCAAACCTTTTTTTTTTCGTTGGAAAATAGCTTTACGCATACCCACACCCTCGGAGGAGAAAATGCGCGTTATGTGGAACTCGGCAAAAGGCGCCACTACCCACTAAAAAACCAACCTAACCTAACCCACATTTTAGTAGCATTTTGTTTCTGTGAGGATCGCAGTTCTAACCTAACCTAACCCACTTTTCTAGTAGCATTTCTTTTCTATAAGGGTTGCAGTTCTAACCTAACCACTTTTATAGTAGCAGTTCGGTTCTGTGAGGATCGCAGTTCTAACCTAACCCACTTTTCTAATAGCATTTTTTTTCTGGAAGGGTCGCGCGTGACTGAATTGAGGATGGATCGGGCGAGCGCGGCGCATGCGATGCGGTGTACGGGGGATTGAGCGGGAGGGGTTAGAAATTTTTGCATCATTTTACTTTATTTGGTAACCTCGTAAGACCCACCATATAAAGTTTTTCAATTTTTAATTTGAACCTTATTCTATAAGTAAATTGGAACGAATGTCGTTTGTTTTACAACGCCGTGAAACAAAAGAAATGCTACTCTATTTGTTTCATCAAAAGGTTCAATTAGATTGCAATGAAAATGTAAAGTTTAATGTACATTTAGCCTCACGAGGGTAATATGTATATATTCCTTGGTAATCATAGTGGTTTATTTTATTTAGATGAAAATATCGCATTAATTTGCTCTTTAAGATTTGGTGATCATTCATTATATTTGGTGTTTGGCCGTCTTTTTGCGTCCGCTATATCACGGCACCGCTTTCCTAGGAAACCAGAGCTTAACAGACGATTTGTAACCGTCGCAGATTAAAATGAGCAGCCACTTTTTTTACGTATTTGCTCTGTGTATGACGTCACCGTGGCAGATGACTGACGATTGACAAATTATTATAAAGATGTCATCTCATGAATATTCACATTTTTCTTAGGCCGCGAGTTGTAGTCGCTCCTCTCGCAACGTCCGTCGTATCACTTATAGACATGCCAGTATGAGTTGTAGAATGGGATACATACCAGGGTGAAGGTGAGCGCCTCGGTGTAGCCGGCGTGCGCGCACTCGTGGCGCAGCTGCTCCGTGAGCTTGTTGAGCGCGGTCTGGCCGCCCGCCGTGCTCACGTTCATGGGATACATACCAGGGTGAAGGTGAGCGCCTCGGTGTAGCCGGCGTGCGCGCACTCGTGGCGCAGCTGCTCCGTGAGCTTGTTGAGTGCGGTCTGGCCGCCCGCCGTGCTCACGTTCATGGGATACATACCAGGGTGAAGGTGAGCGCCTCGGTGTAGCCGGCGTGCGCGCACTCGGGGCGCAGCTGCTCCGTGAGCTTGTTGAGTGCGGTCTGGCCGCCCGCCGTGCTCACGTTCATGGGATACATACCAGGGTGAAGGTGAGCGCCTCGGTGTAGCCGGCGTGCGCGCACTCGTGGCGCAGCTGCTCCGTGAGCTTGTTGAGTGCGGTCTGGCCGCCCGCCGTGCTCACGTTCATGGGATACATACCAGGGTGAAGGTGAGCGCCTCGGTGTAGCCGGCGTGCGCGCACTCGTGGCGCAGCTGCTCCGTGAGCTTGTTGAGTGCGGTCTGGCCGCCCGCCGTGCTCACGTTCATGGGATACATACCAGGGTGAAGGTGAGCGCCTCGGTGTAGCCGGCGTGCGCGCACTCGTGGCGCAGCTGCTCCGTGAGCTTGTTGAGTGCGGTCTGGCCGCCCGCCGTGCTCACGTTCATGGGATACATACCAGGGTGAAGGTGAGCGCCTCGGTGTAGCCGGCGTGCGCGCACTCGTGGCGCAGCTGCTCCGTGAGCTTGTTGAGTGCGGTCTGGCCGCCCGCCGTGCTCACGTTCATGGGATACATACCAGGGTGAAGGTGAGCGCCTCGGTGTAGCCGGCGTGCGCGCACTCGTGGCGCAGCTGCTCCGTGAGCTTGTTGAGCGCGGTCTGGCCGCCCGCCGTGCTCACGTTCATGGGATACATACCAGGGTGAAGGTGAGCGCCTCGGTGTAGCCGGCGTGCGCGCACTCGTGGCGCAGCTGCTCCGTGAGCTTGTTGAGTGCGGTCTGGCCGCCCGCCGTGCTCACGTTCATGGGATACATACCAGGGTGAAGGTGAGCGCCTCGGTGTAGCCGGCGTGCGCGCACTCGTGGCGCAGCTGCTCCGTGAGCTTGTTGAGTGCGGTCTGGCCGCCCGCCGTGCTCACGTTCATGGGATACATACCAGGGTGAAGGTGAGCGCCTCGGTGTAGCCGGCGTGCGCGCACTCGTGGCGCAGCTGCTCCGTGAGCTTGTTGAGCGCGGTCTGGCCGCCCGCCGTGCTCACGTTGAGCGCCCGTCGCGGGATGTTGTTGTACCTGGGCATATGATCATATTTTCAAGGTCGAGCTATAGGTATGATTTTTTCTCAAACGTGCTAAGAAATGGCCGCATTTTGTTCGTAAATCGAAAACGTAAGGTGCCTAATTTTTATCCCAGCGACGACAACGCATGGTCGAAAATGAATCGTACGAAAATGAAATTCGTATGATTCATACACGCACCTGTTGCTGCTCCGCCGCGAAAGTTGTAAATGTAATGTTATGTAATGTTTTGTTCTGTTTGTTTTGTCCAATTGTGTGTTTTGTCTAATTAATTGTAATACTAACTCTAGATTAAGTTATTGTATGACCTAATAACGCAACTACGCGGAGCGAACGTGTACATAACGTATGCCACATTCGCCAAATATATTATATATTTCAGTATTTCGTTACATATTTGAGAAAAGCACCTCGGTGGAATGGAAACAGTCATTTTCTGACTCGGACCTTTTGCATTTTGCATCATAATAGTACATTATGATACAAGTGTGCTACGTTGGTCATTACACAGGAGGCGATATTGTGCGCGCGAGCTGTAAGCGAGCGAGTAATAATAAGAAAGCCGAACAACTGGCCCTTAGTATACTCTACATTACCCGCAAAGATAGATATAACTCCGTAAAAGATGGATACAGTCTAACAAAAAAACGTGCCTCGAAAATCAAGAAAATTTGATTCTCGTTCAGCGGGCGCTACTATAGCTTTGGCCTACTGTCGTATAGATGGCGTTGACGGTTTCGTTTGTTATTTAACAATTTTAACTCATATCAGTGAAAGAATATGGGTCAAAATCATAAAAATAATTAATGCAAATAAAAAAAAATATTTATCCATATTTAAATACATTTTATCGTATTTTTATAAATTTCATTTTTAGTTTTAAAGTGTGTCGAGTGAATTTACTGGGGTTACAAAATTTATTATGACAGTACCGCTCTAGTATAAGTTACTCTATGATTACCCGTAAGCGATGGCGACGTCTTCATACAAGTCGCAGGCGTGGATGACGTCGTGGCGGAAAGGAGGCACACTGACGTGCAGCAGCCCTCGCGAGGGTTCGTGCTTCGTTTTCAGACACATGCACGATAGAAGCGCCGCTAGCTTGTCGCCGCTCTCACTGAAAATCCATAAGGAAAATATAAACTATAACATACACTAAAGAAAAGGTGGCCGAGGCGGCAATCGAACCCGCGTCTTCAGCCTACGTGGCTAACGTCCTGACCACTAGACCACCCGGCCACGGCGGTATTTTCATGTCTGTATAATCAAGTATAATAGATATAATGTGAGGTAATTTAAATTTTCCCCTGAAAGGAAATCGAACAGACAAAACGCGGTAGGTACTACCCGAGCAGAGAAGCGGGTACAACAAAGTCGTGTTATATAAAATAATAGATTCAAAGACCAACCTGATACCAATATAATTATTTGCCTTATCCACACTAATGATTTCTTCTCTCGTCTCCATCTTTGGGTAGAGGTCGTAGGTGCCATCGGGTGCATACACCTTGCACTGCTGCACTTGGAACTTGCAGTAGGGAGCGAACATGCACACTATGGTGTCCAGTACCACTTTAGCCTAGAATTTAAATTGTATTTGGATTAGATTTAAAGTGAGTAAAGTGACCAAGTAAATATGACAAAAACGTTTTGGTAAAAATGTTTACCCTTTGGGTACGGAACCCTAAAAACGCTAACCCCTTACCGCGTACGAAGTCATATAAAGTTCAAATTTCAATAAAAAAAATTGTATTACATACAGGTTAAAATCGTACTAATAATGGGGGTTATTTTGTGGCACGTAGGGACGATCTTTGACCCGGGCACCAGGGGTTGTAATATAACATGAATTTAACACCTTGCATCAGGTACCCGGAAGTACAAGAAAGATAAAAGTATGTACTCGTAAGTACCTTAGTCAAGTCCGTGGCGGTGCACTCGATGAAGACGTTGTTCGTGTTGAGCGTGATCTTGGAGTGGTCTCCGTTGATGATGGGCGGCATGGACAGGACCACGCCGTTCTTGTCCTTGATGACCGGGTAGACGGGGCTGTCGCGGATGATGGGTAGATACTGCTTCAGCTGCGGGTGGCTCTGGAATTGAACAGATAAAAATTGGTAAAAAACCGGCCAAACCGCGCACGAAGGGTTCCGTACCATTACACAAAAAAATCACGTTTGTTGTATGGGAGCCCCACTTAAATATTAATTTTATTCTGTTTTTAGTATTTTTTGTTATAGCGGCAACAGAAATACATCATCTGTAAAATTTTCAACTCCCTAGGTATCACGGTTCATGAGATACAGGAGTCTTAGTAATAGGGTCCCGTTTTTACCCTTTGGGTACGGAACCCTAAAATATGTTTAGGCAAATGAATGAATGAATAATGTGTGTTTATGTGTCTTCTATTTTCTCCATGTTGCATATTTTTTCTGTATAAGTACATCTATTTAATCTTTAGTTCACCCTATGTAAATTTATTTGTCTAGTATTTTTCTTTTTTGTTGATTTTTTTTGTTACCTGTCGTGATTGTTTTCACCGGATGGTCTCAACGAAAGATCAGCACCTGAAGTCGCCAGCATCATGCGGATATGAGACCATTTCGTGGCACTTTCTGCTTCCTATGTTTTTACTGTTTTGAATAATTTTCTCTTGTTTCTATTCTATTATAAATTAAAGGGTCCATCAGCTACCGCAAATCTTTGTAAATGGCAGTTATAGATTCTCTCATAAAGAGACTTAATGTACAACAACGTACAAGTCCTGTTTAGCTCGCTGGCGGTCATGTCTATCTGCTGAGGTGCTGAGGCAGCGCCTTGCCGTTAATGCACTTGAGGCACGCAACGTATTGTACTTAGGTAAGTATAAATGGCTTGTTACTTGCGAAATGGTTGTAATACTCCTAGAGTAGGTAGAATACTAGTAAACTGTCTTAGGCAGTTTAGGGATTCTCGTCACATTCGACATTTAATTCTCCCCCACAAATCACAAAACCTATAGATTTCATGGTCTATGTTCTCCCCAGTAGCGAGTATTGTCACTTGTTTCTACCTTATATATATTTACCCGCGCCCGTATGTATCGTTGCCTGAAGATAAATTGAAGTAATTATAAATGCGAATGTAATAACTCAGTCTGACTTATCTATCTATTCATGACTTTAGTACTGAATAGATTCTGGTGCAATTCGGCGTGTAGAAAGCTTAAACCTTAGAGATTAATATCATAATTAAATGACACTACACTTACGGAATAGGGTATTTGACTGTATTTAAAATAAATTATTTTACACCATGCATGAAATAAAGCACCAGAAGATTAATGAAGTAACGTAGGCAGCAGTTATTTTTAGACAATTTATATTTTAAAACCCGTATAAAACTATAAAGAGTACGTTATTTGATTGTGACGTCACATGCTATATGCTCATATAATTTTACATAAACTATTGTAGTAGTTTGATATTTAATTACCTATAAGATTGCTGTGCCCTTGTAGGGTCCATATTATGTAAAAATATATATTCGCAATAAATGCTTTTGACTTTTGCTAGTATTTCATATAAATTCCATAGCAGCAAAATCGTTATGACAGTTCGAAAAAGAAAATGATTTGACTAGTAGTCAAATACCCTATATATATATATATATACAAATCCATCAGCTCGCTGGCTCTCAACTCCTGTTGGTTGAGTGGCTTGAACTTGATGTCAGCTGGTGGCAGTGCGTCGTACACGAACGGCCATATGGTGTCCAGGTCGTGGGTTCCGATGGCCACCAGCGTCCACTTGTGTCTGATATTCTGGTTAATTTGTTGATTGTTCTAATATTAGGTACACTTACGGAATACAACTCCATAAGCTCAGTCGCTGTCATCTCCTTCTGTTGGTTGAGTGGCTTGAACTTGATGTCAGCTGGTGGCAGTGCGTCGAACACGAACGGCCCTTGTATGGTGTCCAGGTCGTGGGTGCCGATGGCCACCAGAGTTCGCTTGCGGCAGATGTTCTGGTGCAATTTGTCCTGATAGGTAACAATATGTTTTTAAGGCAAAGTAGATATAGACTCGCGAGTAAGGCAAAATAAGGCTTGTAAGTAAATGTCAAATACATTTCACTAAAATTACAAAAGATTCGATCCTCGATACTAATCTATTAGTACATTCGGATTAAGTCTTACCTCGAAATCCTTCCAAAGATATGAAATTTGGCATGTATGTTAATTAAAGGTCTCTTTTTTATGTCCACACTATTTGACATTTGGGGACCTCGAGGAGTCGCAGCCATCTTGGAGAATGTGTACCATCCTCGAGAAATTTGAGTTTTACTCTAAATATACGTTCTCTATGAAAATATGGTGTAAGGCAACATTAAAGCTTATTAAATTCTACACAAAAAAGTCCTTGATATCATTGCGGAAAAAATACATCTTGTTATAGAAAATAATAGCTGAATCCAGATTTAGCGCTTACACCCTTTCAGGGGATATTCTCTTAATAGGAAACTTGTACGAATATGAATTCCACTTTTGTCTATACATTTGTACACGTTATACCCCAATATCAACATTTTACTCGACTGCGACTTAAACAGAAAGTAGGGTTATGGGTTTAAATACTGATAATCAGTACACCCTGTAGCTCAGGATACTGGACGGATTTTTTTAAATGAAGTAACGCGAATCCGAAATTTCGCTATCTGCCTCTATCTCTCAAATATGCAAGAGTGACAGAGATGTTAGATAGCGAAATTTCGATTTTCTTGTTTCACGATAGACCCTCAGATTGTGGTAGTGGCGCCCCCTACGCAGCCTCGCCTAATATTCCCTATTAACGCCGAATGCTGCGTTCAGCTTCATGTATAGAAATGTTGCCCTTTTCCCATGTACTTAGGTAATAATATGTTGTCCCTAACCTTGCATGCGAGTTCTCACCGTGGTTCTCACACTGTCTAAATGAGGCCTAAGGCCTAACATTGTTACCTGCAAGTCAATGAAGCTGTCGTAGGACTCCTTGGTGAAGTGAATGCCCTTGAGCACGGCGGCCACAGCGTAAGGCCGGATCTGTGCGGTGCTCGGCGTCAGGTGCAGCGAGTGACAGTCCTCGTATTTCGTCAAGTGGTATTGAGGTGATTCTTTTCTGAAATCATTTATAAAAATGTTTACTTAACCTCTCGTGTGCCGGGAATTAATTCCACCTGTCCAATTCCTTTGTCCACTGTCATTAGGTTTGTACCTAACTGACTGCAGAAAAATTGGTGTTGAATAGTCAGCCATTAATGTTTGACACAAAATGTATTGATAACATGATTAACATGTCATATTTCATATTTGATCGGCCCCCTAGCCTAGTCGGTAGTAACCCTGCCTACCAAGCAAGAGGTCCCGGGCTCGAATCCTGGTATAAAGGGCATTTGTTTGTGTGTTTAAGTATCACAAATATTTCCTGCTTTATGGCTGTTTTCTATGTATACATATAAGTATCTATTATATATATCATTGTCTTGTACCATAACACAAGCTAAATATTTTTGACATAAACTTACAATCGTTTTAAGCATGTATATTATTATTGTATATTTAATTTTATAAATTTTGGTAAAATAAAATCAGTTATTGACTTTAGAAATAACTATATATTATATAATACAACTATGAAATTATTAAAAGTTAAATAAGACACTGTCAAATATATTGTACATATATAAATTAATCTTTAGATTTAAGATAATTGCCTTGCCCTACCAGGGCCCATGTGAAACTATTATATATGTAACACCTGTGTACCAGGGATGCAATAAATAAATATGAAAATATGAATATGAATAAGCCTTATTGAGCTTAGAGCTCGTTCACACAGATACATCCGATTCTTTGCAATAACTGTTTATTGTAGGATCCGATTTAGTGGCAACATTATTTCAATGCACGCGTTTAACACAAGCGTACGGTTGCAGAATCTGGCAATAAAACGGATCCTGCAAAATGTGTCATCCGATTTTGCAACTAGAAATCGGTTTGGTCGTTCGGTAAAATGTCGGATCCGATTTAGTGGCAACAGTATTTCAATACTTGCATTCACAAAAGCTCAGATCGAAAATCCTGCAAAAAACCGGATCCAGATTATAGAACCGGGTGGCCATGTGAATACACTATCCGGGTTTAGTACCTACAAAACTTGACGCCATGACTTCTTCTTCTTCCTCGGTCCCTCATTGCTGAGGATCGCGACCATGTATGCTCCGTCTCCATAGTGTGCGGTCATAAGCCACATGAGTCACGCACTGCATGTTGCCGCCAACCAACCAACCCCCGACGCCGTGTGAACGGGCTTATACTGTGGGACTAGGTTGATCCGTGTAAAATTGTCCTATAATATATCCCCTCAGCTGTGAGAAAGCCCGACAGGCTCGATCAACTTTGATATATGTATATTTGTGACATATATAAAATTAAAAATTGCTCTGGCCCCCGGGGCCCGTTCACAGCTAAAGGGATGTATACCTATATATATTTTATGTTATCTTTTTCATATTAAGATAGTTAAATAAAAAGGCACATTCCTTTTGGAATTGCCAGAAACTAATACAAAACTTGATTTTCAATTGAAATCAAAAACTCTAAAATGGAAGTGGGCAGGCCACATGCTCAGGGAAAAGCAGAAGTGGTCAAACATACTGACTGAGTGGACCCCACACTACAACACAAAAAGAAAAAGAGGCATACAATACAAAAGATGGTCAGATGATTTAAGGAAAACTGCTGGTCCACTATGGACACGACTAGCCAGAGACAGAGAGGCATGGAAGGCAATGGAGGAGGCCTTTGTGTCAAAAGGACATGTCGAGCCGACGGTTGTTGCAAGCACATAAATAAATATTGTATTAAATATTATTAACTGTATGTTCGATAATAAAAGGCTTTGAAATTGAATACAAAACTTACTTTTTTTGGAACACCAGCAAACCATTGACCAGTCCCTCAAGGCACAGAAGGTCATATCTGTTGGCAGGGATGTCTATGCGGTAGAGGATTTCTTCTGACACACCGGCCCCTGCCTGGTCACCTTGCTCTTTCATTAACATCTGCTTCTCAGTTGTCTGAAAATACAGTTGAAAATTCAAGATATCAATTTTATCCTTGTATGGCCTAAAGCAGTTTTTGTGTTTTTGAATTTTCTTTTATTTCTGTAAGAGATTACCTCCAGGTCCGGTCCGAGGAGACCTACGAGGCTAAGTTACAATCCGGTAACATTGTTAAATAAAAGTCTACTGGCTCCTCATATTAAATCTTAGCCTACAAAGATATATTGACTAGCTGATATGTACATTTTACCTTATCGTTGTAGACAATTTCGACAATACATGCATGAAAAGGTGATTAAAAACTTACGACTTCGTCAAGTTCTAATCCAAACTCAAAACATAGGTCTTGGAACTCATCATCAGCTGTAAAATAAATTGTATGTTAGTAAATCAGGTACTTGTAAATAATAAAAGTAACATTTCACCAAGTTAGTGGATCTTACTGTAAGTCTTTCCAAGTGCCGTGAATAGCGAATCACGTTTAACGGATATCGTTGGCATATTGTCCAAGTTATTAAAATTATACTACAAATAATAAACACAAGATACTTGAACTACTTCACTATTTTATTCCACATAGGTTAACCAGCACAGTACACGCAAAAAGAAGAGCATTAATAAAATTATAATCCGTACACGGTGAGTACACGTCTTTGTGACACTTGGTGACAATGACGTGAGTGACAGAGGACAGCTGTCGTTCACAGACTATCAAAATTATTTTCAGAATTATTATTTATTATGAAGGCTTATCCTCAGAGTAGTATAATATATATGCTTATCCTATTAAAATAATAGTTGAGCAACATCTGCATATTTTCAAAGATTATCAATCATGTTCATATAAAATTATAAATCATTGAATTTTTTTATGGGTAGTAGGTTTAGGGTTACCATATGACCTAATATAAATTCTACCACATTTGAAAAAAATATAATTATGAGTGACTTGCCTTTTCCATTTTGTTTTATTCACATTTTTTTTTGTTCTGGTTTGAACTCACATCAGTCGGTAACGACTATAATCAGTTTTGCTGTATTAAATATAATTGTTGGGTTTTGGACCATTGTCCCACTTAACCACTGCTTTAATTTTGCACGATGTGCTTCCTTTTGAGTCTTTGTACTGTTTCAGTCTTGTCCAGTAATTTTGAAGCCAGTGGATTTGGATGCCTTGCCAGGCGCTCAATATAATTCTTAGTGATTTTTTTAATCTGTGGTCATGTTGAGATAGTCGTGCACTTCATCGTTTCGAGTGAACCAGGGAGCGTTGGCAATCACAACAACAACATAATACCATCATTAAAAATAACTAATAAGATCGCTCTGAACTAGAGCAATCCAGGTCTACAAGAATTTGCCTAACAGAATAAGATATAGAAAAATTTAACTCCTTCACATCGTCACACACTGTGAAGATACTAGCTAAGTTGGCAGCGATAGCCCAGATAGTGCGTTATTTCAAACGTCAAACTTCTTTGAAAATATGACCATACGTAGTATATTCAGTGGTTTATGTTAACTGTTAGCGACTAAACCACAAATAGGCCAGAACCTACATGTACCTACTAACATCTAGTTTTTAAGTTTCAATGTAAATAGACTAATACAATATGGATTTTGAAATCAAAACAATATTTATCTTATTTATTGCTTTATAATAAAAGTTGTTCAGTATGACCTATAAAGTCACTACGCAAAGTAAGGCTGGTGTTTAAATTTCAACCTGTATTTTAATTTTTAGTTTTAATCGTGTGTCGTGTATGTAGTAATTTTACTGTGACTACAACATTACTATGACAATAACCCTCTCTCTATACTATCGAGTCTCTACTTTCAATAGCCTGGCTAGAAATATACTCAAACACACCCAACCTGTCAGTAGAAGGAGCGAAATTCAATTTTTTTTGGGATAGCAACCCTTTGCGCCCTCTTTTTTTTAATTTGCACCTTTTTCTACTGACAAAGTGGCTGTGCCAGAGTATATTTCTACTATTTCTTAAGAATCTACTATATAACAGAAGTTTTTTTGGAATGGTAACATTGTTTTGGTCACGTGATAAATTAGTCTGGTTTTGCAAACGGTGAGTGGAGTGCCTTGTCATCAGTCCTAAAAGTTTTTGGATGATTTTCTTTGGAATTCTTATTCAAAGTGAGTACTTTTTCAAAGAAAACCTTATAATAAGCATGCTTTAGTTTTTAGTGCTGTTTTTGTGGTGTTGTGTCTCGTGTTTTTGAATGACGAAATGTACCTTGTTCCGTGACTAGTGATATGACGCCATTTTCTTCGTGAATGCCAATTATCTAAATTCTTCATTATTTCTTTGTTTCGATCATGTATTCTGTATTTGTTGTGTGTTAGGTGTTATGTTTTTAGATCTGTGTGCTAATGCGGTTATTGTTACTTTGACCAAATACCTCGTAATAGAGATGCAGTGCACTCGTCGTATTTTTTTTGCCAGATACTTCCCTTGTGAAGAAGGCGCAGTCTCTTCCATTCTTTTGTGGTAATGTAATTTTTGAGGACTGTTTTAAATGAGTTTCGTACTGATATTGTATTATAACTTTGTCCACGGAATAAGCATTAAGCAGGTGGCAATAACTAGTGGCATGACATACCCACTTTTTTTTAAATACCCAAGCTTCCTGGTTAAAAAAAACGTGCTGCACTGTAAACTGGTGCCTATTTAAGAACTTTCCATTTGACCACCGTAAGGTTATGGCACGTTTTAGACTGGAGAGAATATTTAGTTGCAATAACATGAATTATTGAAAAGCCATGAGCCCATGAGAAATGCAATTTTACTGTTTTAAATTTAGAGGTACCAAGGTATAATTAATGGATACCAAGGTGGATGGTACCAAGGTATAGTTTTGTGTTAGCCGAGATGGATTACATTTACTGCAATAGGTGTGGAATTTATCCAATAAGATAAGTTTATTTGGTTTGATGACTCATTTCAAGGGTCAATAATAATAGTAATGAAAGTGCTGTTGACAAGTTTTTATTTCTACTTGGTTTGAGTATATCTTGTTGAACTTAAATGATGATGAAGTTTTTATGTTGTTTACTTGATTCCATTTGGTGAAATAGTGTTTCTTATGTCCTGCAAGGTGTAAATGATCATTTAAATTATTATGTAGGTTTTACTCTGAATGATGTTCATTGATTACACAATGATATGATTATGATAATCAAACATTTTTAGTTGGATGTTTTGCAACTTTGCGGAACCTTGGGTATTGCACTCACTTTCCCCTTTATAAATAAATTTAATGAAGTTTTAAAAATTGTACATTCTTATTTACGACCGGTCTGGCCTAGTGGGTAGTGACCCTGCCTGTGAAGCCGATGGTCCTGGGTTCGAATCCCAGTAAGGGCGTTTATTTTGTGTGATGAGCACAGATATTTATTCCTGAGTCATGGGTGTTTTCTATATATTTATTATTATCTCGTATGTATTTAAGTATTTATATATTATATATATCGTTGTCTGAGTACCCATAACACAAGCCTCCTTGGGCTTACCGTGGGACTTAGTCAATCTGTGTAAGAATGTCCTATAAAATTTATTTATTTATTATTTATTTATAGAAACTGGGTGACTTCCTTAACCACTGTTTTTTTATGGTCCCCTGTCTGCAGTGTGGACTTTTTGGACCATATTTATGTATTCATGTGTGCATGTTCATTGATCCTCCACCTATTAACCCTTTCAATGATCAAGTGCCTTTCCAAAGTAAACATGTTTCCAAAGTCAAATACTTGCTTTGACTTGTAAGAGTCCCAGCAAGCACTAACAAGTCAAAAACCACTAAGGATTTAGGATTTTTCGTATATTTTGTATGAAATAACATGACATCAGGCTTGGCGGGCCGTATGCTTGTTTGCCACCGAAATAGTATGAAAAAAAAAACATGATATTTAGTCTTGTCCCACAGACTGGATATATAGAGGATAGAGGTAACTTATGCTCACCTGATATCACACTCATGGGACTCAAGCTTTTGAAAATACTTAATAGGTATCTTGGTTGTTAATTGTACCCACTTGTTAGACTCAAAACGTTCAGGTTTATATAATGTTTATTATTATTGCTAACTTTTACCAATGTCACGGGATTAGTGTGCATGTTGACTTTGCTTTGTGTTTGACAGATGCATCTTTATGTACCCATTTTGGTTAACAGCTAACTGGTGTTGTATGGCTTGTTTGCATGTAATATGCATTTAAGTGTTAGTTAAGTTGGTCATACCCAGTACTAACTTCCTATCTAACCTAGACCATAGGTTAGTTTAGTAGAGTAAATGAACCTGCAATATAGATCAACAAATAATATGTAATATTTTAATGGTACAGTAGTTAAAAAGATGTTTAAACTTTGCACTTTACTTGTAATAAGGCAAAAATGAAATCATTTATGTAATTGCCTATTTTGTTAAATATGCCATACAACGAAATAAATAAATAAGACAAAAAATGTAAACTTGTCTTTGACATTGACTGTACAGTATCAGTGTTAACTTGTTCTTTTTTTAGGTACAGTAATGTGCTTATTCTTGTTTATCAGCTGACCTATATTGTTTGGTCAGGGTACTGTGAGTTTCTAGAAACCACAAAAGTAGATTGTTGAGGTAATAGCGGTTTTTTTATCAGTAAATGTGTGCTGGTAGCATATAATAAATACATGGCAACTGTTTGATGTGGTATTGTTTCATATCTTATCTCTACCCATAGTAAAGGTTCATTTATTGTATTAGATGTGTAGTATGTATTATTATGAGTCCTAATTTTGAAGTGCTATATGAACCTGTACTGCAAAATGAAAGAGGCTCAAATGCTTTCAGCAAACAGGAGGCACTTGTTTAGTTAGGATTAACTGCTAAAGCAAATAAAGACATACAAAAGAACATAGGTTATCATACAAAAACACAGGATTGAGCATTTGCACTAAATGAGACAAAATTTAGACATCCCCAAGATGTAAATAAAATAGATGTAAAGTAAATATAGGAAATATATTTATTAGAAAAATGCAGTGATTAACAAGAGTATAGTTACATTAACTTTACATTGAGTTAATCACATCCACTAACCACTAAGGTATTATACCATCAAACAGGGTGAATACTTGAATAGTATTGTCGGGGTGAATGGAGATAAAAACCGGGAATGACATATACCTGATATAAAAACTACCTACAAAAATTGTATCATGTGATTGAAAATAGCAATAAATTTTGTATGATACAAATTGTGTGGATCGTTTTTAATAAATGATCAGGTAAATGTCAATGCCCTGTTTTTGTTGTTATTCACCTCGCCAACTCGCCATCCCTATTCGTCCTGGTTGATGGCAGAGATGGGCATTATTTGAATAAATTTTTATGGGGTTAATCATTCGAATAAACAGTAATTCACGATTTTTTTGCAATGGATGATCGCTTTTCAAATGATTTATTCGTTATTTCTTTTGAATTACTCCACGAAAAATATTTAAGGTTTTTGAGTTATTCCATTCAAATAAACAACACGAATAATAACACGTTTAATATGACTTGTTTTTACTGTATATTTGTTCTGACACATTAAAGATGGCTGAGGGTTAAAGGATAAGCCCAGGTCGTACAATAAATAAAGGATTAGCATAACCAATGAATTACTCACACTTAAAGTTACTAACTTTCTAGCCTGGCCTAGAAATAATTAAATAATTATATATAAAAGAGTGAGAAAACCAAATTTTCTAATCAGTTGTTTGCTTCATGAGTGAATTAAGTGATTATGTTATGAAGAACATTTTAATAACTTACAAGAGGTATCCCATGGAAATCTTTATAACCATCCATTCTCAAATCTCAACGACGCTATCGATCCGACTGACTAAATCCAAGATGGCGCACCTGTCATGCGCTAGTGATGTACTTATACTTTGGAGAATAGGGCTTGCCATTGAATTGTTTTTCAACAGTTAACAGTTTGCATTCCTGAAGTGATAGTAATAGCTCACCAACATTACTTACAATGAAGCAAGTGATAATATAGAAGATAGTCGTACAAAAAAAAACATTAGCAATTCATACTTTATGGCAAAATTTTCAAAGTTGATTTCAGAGGCAAAGGCCTATATAACGCCGTATAAGATGAATAAAGTCAAAGGAAAAAACGTGCCTCGGAAATCAAGAAAATTTTATTCTCGCACAAATGGCGCTACCACCAATACCAACCTTTGGCCTATTCTCGTTTAGATGGCGTTGACGGTTTCGTTTATTTAACAATTTTAACACATATCATTGAAAGAACATGGGTCTAAATTATATAAAAATAATAAATACAAAAAAAAATCATTCATCCATATATACAGCGCGTCCCAAGACTATGAGACATGAAGGGAAAGTACCTTAAATATCGTAGATAGGATATTTTGCTGAAAGAAGACTATGTTTTTTTTTAAAGTTAGTAATACTGCATTCAAAGATTTTCTAAAAAAATATTTGCTTCGTCTGGGAATCGAACCGACTTAAATGTGTAAAAAACACCCGTATTTTTATGATGCCAATCGAAAGAATGGACAAAAAATAATAATTCTTCTTAAGTAACATAGGATCTTAAAAGAAAGGTCTCTTCATGTCCCATAGTTTTGGGACGCCCTGTATATACATTTTTTGATATTTTTATTTTTAATCGTGTGTCGATAGATAGCAGTAAATTTACTGTGACTACAAAATTTACTATGACAGTACCCCTCTATCTTATATCCTATATATTCTCTTTGCTAAAAGGATGTTTTATGTAAGGTGGCAATAGTCTTTCAGGTATGTTCTAGTTTTTTTTTTTCGAGAAAAGTTATCAAGGTATTCCAATAAACAATTATTCGTGGCAATTCATTCGACGAATAAATTATTCCCGGATAATCATCCGACAATTGTATTCGTCTTTTTCGCGAATAATTTTGTTATTCTTATTCGCCATTCGAATGAATTTTGCCCATCTCTGGTTGACGCTAGTTACTATTCATATTCAATGCCACTAACACAAGTTTTGTGTCCAAAATCACCTCTTATGCTGCCATAGCTACATGTCTATGGGAGTCACAATATTTGTGCTAGCATAGCACTAGGCGTTAGGAAAATGGGGGTAGCGCTGGCGCTATGAGTTAGTCTTTAGTATGGATTTCTAATTATGTATTTTCATTTATCAGACCCGTGGAAATTTTTTGGTCCTGTCCTGTCCTAAGTAAGGTTCACAAAAAAGATATCTTTCTATTTTTTACTTGATTGTGTTACCTTTTTTATTAATGATGCTGCTGCTATATATATATATATATTCTGTTTGACCTAAATCATCTTTCATTTGTGTCACTTTATGTGAAGTGGAACATGGTTACGTATATCCAATCTAATTATATTTCTGTACATCGATAACGCGGAACAAATCCATTTGTACGAATAACACCAGAAATAGCGTATAAATCTCTCCGAATCGATAGAAAATGCTAATGCTCTCACATTTTAACTTTGCAAACTTTCTTTATTGTTGTGTATTCGTGATCACGACATTCACGACTTAGCACGTAACTCGAGCAATATGTTATAATTAGTATAAGCAAATAACTAGGTACGTGTACACGCAAATTTTATTCAGCTCATGTCTTTAATTTTAGAAAATAATTGAAACACGATTAGGAAAGGAACATGTTTTAGTAGATGCCACTCTCATAGCAGTTTCTGCTTTTTGTTTTTGGGTTGCCTATTATGTAAACACCTTATCCCAAAGATGTTCCTTGAATAAAAAGCAAGCCGACCAAGCTCAGGTTTGCGTAACGGATAGTGACATTCTGCAACTGGTATACGGTGACGGTATGGAATCGCAGTGACGTGCCGTAAGCGTCACCATTTTATCGCATGCCCTCCACACCGCTGCTCAAAATACGCTGACGCATCGTAGTTTCACATAAGGCACGGGACGGCGTACACGATGCGTCAGCGTATTGTGAGCGGTGTGGAGAGCATGCGGTAAAGTCGTGCAGTTTACGGCACTGCGATTCTGCACTGTCAGCTTCTTTTACGCAGCCGTGTGGAGGACATGGGATAAAATCGTAACGCTTACGGCACGTCACTGCGATTCTGTACCATCACTGTATTTTGAGCTGCGGTGTGGCAGATCCTTTATTCGCTTACGCCATTATACTTACTCGTGGTTGTTGCTATTGTATGTCTTACTTAAAGTATACAGAATGATAAATCCAATGGGGCTGTGAAGGAAAATCATAATAGTTTCAGGTTTTCCCTCACTGCCCTATTTGGATTTATTTTTGTTTGATATCTTTTCCCTATTAGCATGAGATCCCTTTTACGTAGATAAAACTACAAAATACGACATTTTTCTGTGATCCTTGCTGCAATATTGTTGATTGTTGTTCCATACAATCACTATCAGCATTATTAATGTTTGCACAATAATACGAACGCTGTTTTTTTTTCTCTTAGGTTTAGATTCCTCAAACGGTGTAGACCATCAGGATTAAACACACTGTATACCATCTATTCAGTATAATATTGGGCACAGCAGATGCAAGAGTGCAGCTTTGATAAATTAGTTGCATATTTGGGTCGTTTACATTATCCTGGGTCTTCCGTTTTCATTGTAACTTATTGCAGACTGTATATTGTAATATGACCTGTCCCTAGGTGGTGTAACCATTCATTGTGATGCCGGTGGATGCTGACCTCAACTGCACAGACGTGGTGTCACCTGCCTGTGAGCTGAAGGGTCTGCGCACTTGGAAAGACATTTGTCTGGTACGGAATTCACTTTTTCAACATCAGGTACGTACGCGTCACCTCACTGCTACAGCTGGACTTTCCGGTGAAGCGACTGGTATCAATAGAGCGGCAATACTGGCGAGGCGATACATAATAGCTTCTAGGGACTATGCTTAGCAGTGCACGCCATCTGCTGATATGATTTAAGTAAATATAGGGTCGGTTGCACCAAATTATCGCTGTTAAAACGTTCGCGAAATTGTATAGGAAGTTTCACAAAGGGCTGAAATTCGGCTCTCAAATATGTACATAGAACCTAAAGTTGTTATTTTCATTTTTTTTTTATTGAAATAGGTTTTGCCCAGCATTGTTATTAGTGATAGCGGTTCGCCAAAAAACGCTGCAAATGGTGTTAAAGCTATGAAAATCGGCACGATTGATCTTTAGTCCATATAAATCAATTTGACCCGAAGCACCAAAAAATTAAATAAAAAGGACAGGAGTTATGGTGTCATCTTTTTTTTTGTATGAAAAAGAATTTTTTTTTTGTTTAGAAACCTATCGTGTGTGGTATTATATGAAAGGGCATTCTGAGCCGGTTCTAAAAATATATCACATCATTACATTTCAGTCACGTGTTTTAAATAAAAATAATTTTCAAAACATACCAATTTCGGGCTCCTTCACATACGATATGGCAGATTGTTTTTTTTCTACAATGTACCACAAATGATACGTGATACCCTCATATCTAACCCCAAGAAAACAATTTTGAAAATAATTTCATTAAGTGCCTATAGTTGATATACTTCTTATTTTTGTGAATTTTTCGAAATACACTGTAAGTGAAGTCATCTTATCCGATTTTGTCACAAATAATTTTATATGAAAACCAAACTTCGCACAGTAATTAAGTCATAATAAGCGGTTGGTCAGTATAAGCGGATTCCACTGTATAACCATCTGCAAGAATATTACGTTTCTTTGCGGTTTATGAAATAAATATATTTTTTGTTCCTGCTCCATAATTTTTTTCGAAAAAAAAAACAACGACTATATGCCAAATCGTCCCAAATTCAAAAGCTACCATAACAATGCTGGGAAAATAACAACTTTGGTGTCTATTATGTCCACAGTGCGATGGCATATTCGCGCGGAGCCGTTTTGCTGGAAAGTCCAGTTTGGCATTCATTATTCGATGCGTTGTTATCGCCACATCACCATTATCTGATATCATCTCTTTTAACCTATCTTGTCTTATCATAATGATTACATCATTACGCTATCTTTGTGAGCCTGGTGTTTGTGTTAAACAGGTGCTTAATTTTGTCTGCAATTTACCCCTAATAAACATGACACACAGACAAAACAGCTTATTTCCGTAGTGTCTAATAGTAAATACCAGATCAAACTTGTTTTGGTGAATAACATTACGCTGAGTATTTACAAAAAATAAGATCAGCTCAATGTCGCAATGTTGTAATGAAATCGATTGTCGAATAGAAGCCTTTCAGTTCCGGTTTATTGTAATTATTTCTACAACGGTACTCATCTGGTTCTCATATCGGAGCCGTTCCGTTCCGACTTTATATGTATCCAATTTGTGCTTCTTTGTCGTTTGACAAGAGCGCCTTTGTAATGAAAGCGTTTATCTGAACCTGACGTCTGATCTAAACCATATATAAATGTATATCACCGACATATTTACGAATAATCAAGTAATGTATCGACATCGTTTACAATTAGCTCTTAATTGCTTTACTAATTCAATGTTTTATTATTTTTGCGACATTGAAAAACCCAATTCTAAAATCTATTCTGCCGTTCGGCTATATAGGGTTATCGTATCGTTATCGCGTATAAAATTTTGGATAAAAATATGCGGCAATCTGGCGTCGGTGGTCCTGCCACCCCTACGATTATTCGGCCCGCATGTTGCACAGTATTGATGTTATATTTCGTTTATTGCGTATTAATAATAAGCTTTACTCCTTAAATATGTAGGTGCAATGACCCACATATTTTTGCCGAAGTGCATGGAAGATTCATTCTGTGGAACGCAGATCTTTTAATTTATTAAAGTACGCAGCAGTTAAACTGTTGCGAGTTGGCCAACCTCTTTGTTAGTAAAACTACTATTAATTCAGCCTTTTGTTTACCTTTGTGAATCGCCGTTGTTTTCCCACTCGTTCCTTGACAAGAACAAGGGATTTCCTTCATCGCATACAAACGTGCATATATTTTGGTACCTAAATAACGGTAGTGTACTGCGTCGTATTTGTTCATCGATATCGTGCTCCACGTGTCATTTCATCACTTTCTTTGTCCGTATTTATGCAGGTTCTATGCAAAGGAGGACCTTATTGTAATTACGAAATGATAATAACAGATTAGATAGTTTAGCAGTGTCAATCGAGGGGTGTTTAGTGATGCTGGTCGTGCTTGGGTAGTAATGGCGTGGATTTACGAACGCGCGTGTGGCGGTGGCGTGAGGTCAGCGCCCTGGCCCAGGACTAATTCGGGGGAGATCAACGATGCTCCGCCGTCGGGGCTTTGTCTGCTCCCGCCTCCGCTCCGCCGTCTCCACGGTCATTCGTCGAGACGCATCGTTCGCACACATGGCTTTGTTTGTGTTCGCTATCACCTCACATCGACCTTTTTACCCATGTAAATTAATTTTCATACACAATAAACAGACGTGTAAATTCAATTCGCGAGTCACGTTAACTATCTACTTGTTTGCCGAAGTTGACGAATTCACAAAATCTTATTGTTCGTGCAATTTGAGACAATGTCCTGTGTTTATACTTTTTCGAGTTCAACGGTCCCTGAAGTTCGTTCGTTTATCGACCTCGGGACTTTTCACTTTCATCGGTCAAATACATATCTATAGGTACTTGTAGTACGTAGATATTTTATTGCCCAAATAATATATTTATAAATTAGTATAATAGTGGTTTGAGTGTGTGAAAGCGATGAGTAATGATAGAGAACTCGACTCACACTTAAATTATGTGACTCACTCTTTATGCGCACCTCGAGGGTTTTAATTCCTGGTATATTGGGTACATACAATAATAACATGTTGATTGCGCGGTTGAAGGTTGAGTATAGGATAGGTATTGGTGGCGGTGATAATGGCCTACAGCGTGTTGTGATGGCGAGATAGACATTAGAGGGAGCATGTGTTTATCAGGCACCGAGCAGCTTGTTTGTATTTGTGAGTGCGTGCGCGTGTGGAGTGGAATGACGCGAATAGTTGATGTCGGCGGGCGGCGACCGCGGGCCCGCGCGGCGCGCCTCGGTCGCCACTTCGCCAGTCGCCAGCCCGCAGCCCGAGCGCGACGGACGGAGCTCGCAGTCCGCACCCGCGAGGCCGATTCATACGCGATTGTTTGCAACATATTTAACGCGTACGCGACTAATGCAACTTATCTAGTCGGATAACAGGGAATTAGTCTGCTCGCGTCGTATTTCAAAACTGTGATGTTTGTGCAAGTGTGGCGCTCTCGAGCGTAGTTAGTACGTGGCCATGGGCTCTAGTTCCTACTCGAAGGTAATGTTGGTTGTGTTAAGTAATGTGTGTGTGAGAGTGCCGTGGACCGAGAGGAGTCTCGCAGACAGACGAGGCTGTTTGAAGGCCGCCGCCCCGACCTTGATGCAGGAGGTCGACGTCCTCACGTGTTTAGAACTTGACAATGCATTTTTGAATGAGGGGCCATTGTAGTCGACCTCTTTTTAATTTCTGCATATGTTATTAGGTTGGCTTTAAGTTAGTCAATCTCGGAATGTACTAAATCGCTCAATGACGACAAAGCATACGTTTATTTACCATTCATCAAGAATAATATCACAATAGTTTTAGCTGCTAGGTTAATTACAAAGTAACTTAAATGACTACGCGTGTCTAAATCTATTTGGAATTAGGTAATAACCAAAGTAGGCTGATGCACTTAGTTCGGCACTTGGGTAATTGATAGATAAGCATGTAATTTACTTATGTATTCAACCTCATTGAATAATGGAATTAGGTGAATACTATTATTGAAACTTTGATTTTATTGCAATATATTATAACATGTAATAACCCTAGGACGTATGTAGTCGTTATTGTGCAGGTAGCTCAATATTATTTTTAATCACATCGTATGGTGCCTGCAATACGTCCACTTTAGCATAATTTTTTTTAAAAGAAAAAAACTATTAATTTTAATAAAGATATAATCTCCAATAGTCGTAAATTTTGAGATGTGGCCGTATTGCAGGTAGCATACGACATAGGATAGAGTAGGCATGGCTAATTTGATTAAAAGTATAACATAACGGTTAACAACGTTAGGTATAATGAGCAAGTTGGACTTCCCATAAACATGAAAATGATGGTTTGGTCAGGTTTCCTTAGGCGGTCATCGCATTGGTATGGTTTTCGGATACGGCGCCAGTGTAATAATAATAAGTAATAAACGTCCTAATGTGCAGTTTGAAAAAGCAACTTAGGTACCTTTAGCACGTATTTAAGGAGCTATTTGAATACTCAGTGGCAATCATTTAGAATTTTACAGAGAGTGAAGTATTCAAAATGTTCGCACGATCTTACTTTCTTATAAATTAACAGTAAAGTCGTGCACAGCACGAGGTAATTTTTAGCACAATTACTTATTCTGTGACACCGCCTGCTTCTTCTGCTAAACCTGTTTATTCATTAGGTACCTACCTATTTACTGCAACAAAAACTAGTCTGGTAATATTTACAAGCTGAAATAGTTGGGATCTGTCAGTTTTTTACTATAATCGCAATCTTGTTAGACTTGCCACACGGCATATATGGCACCTTTATTGATAAGTATTTCATTTTGCTTTGCGTGACTGCGTAGTTTTTTGTATAACACAAACACATATTTGTGATCCAAACAATAATAAAGCACGTCCATTGTGCGCTAGCGCGCATGAAAGAGAGAGCAACACGGCTAGAGATACAGGGCGCGGTGCGTGTGCGCCGCAGCGATCAGCTGACGCCGCGGCGGCCATCTTGCCATGCGTGCTCCATTGTCGCCGCGTCACTGCGCTCAACAGTGACGTACGCGTTTCAAATACTAATGTCATTGTCCTTCCCTTCCTGTCCTAGCTCCTCTTGACACTTTTGTGCAAACCTGTTGTCATTATGGAACAAAACAAAACGTTTGTTTCCTTGTTGCCATACCACGCGGAAGGCTGCGCTCGACTCGGATGCGAGACCCTGGCGCGTCTATTTTTGGTAAGCGTCTTATTTCCGGTGTAGAGGCGCTTTATGTTCTACTGTTAATCCTGAATAGGTAGCTACATGCATTCGGATCTACGTTTTACTACTTTTGGCACAGGATGTTTTACAAAGTCTGAAACACCAACCAAAGTTTTTTGGATTGGAAGATAACAAATTAACTGAACTTTTCAACTAACTTCGAACTTCGAAGACGAACTAGAAATAGTCCAATCCGAAGAAATTATTGTTTTATCTTGTCTTAGTTATTCCATACCATACCAGAATTTGTGCTCAATACTTTGCAAGTGAATGACATTCATCTGAGACGAGTACTGCAAGTACTGCGAAAGTTGCAGTTTCAGATTCTATCTCAGTTTCGTGAATCGGAAGGATTTCTGTGCACTGCACGATTTTTGTGCCTCTACTTTAGGGTCCCGTTACGGTTACCGTTGCCCGAGTGGTCAGACCAGTATTTTGTCTGAATCCAACTTTTAAATTGGATCAACGTGTGTCTTCATTAAAAACTATAAAAACTGAAGTGGCCGGGAGAATATACGAAATCTGATCCATTTTAACCAGTTACTTTTTTAATTGACCGCAGTGTTGAATGTCTCTTGAAAAATAAATTATTCGGTCGGTTGCACTACTTGCACCAAACCGCCTGCCACCGTTAAAGCGTTCGCTAAATTTTATTGTATGGGAAGTTTCATACTTCACTGCTGATTGGCTTAACTCAGTCTGTTAAATGTGGTTGGTGCAACTGGGCCCAACAACAGCGTAACGTACAGTCGCCATCAGATATATCGGAGCAGCCAAGGCGCTCACAAATATCTGAATACGCCTCTATTGTCAAGGCGATAGAGTGCGTGTTCAGATATTTTGAGCACATCGGCCGCTCCGATATATTTGATGGGGACTGTACAAGAATTGAAGAATTGTGTCTGTTAAGAGAATCGTAACAAGTAGGCGTATAGAGTAGAGAGCTGTTATGGTTCGACCTATATTCCGCCTGCGGGAGGTAGCAAGGCAGAGGATGGGTCCGCTCGCGCCCCAGTTGGTTATTCGGTGTTATTAGTCCGCAGCATTTTGTACGTAAGTGGATGCATATTTCAAGACGAGGCTCCTTGAGGCATTAGCGCTTGTAGCTGTTAGTAACCTAAACGACTACATACCTATACGTATTAGGTTTATTATTTTTTTTGCTAGTTCTTTTCTGCTCTGTTACTTATACTTACTTGGTATGGTAAGTTGGATTGGGTCTCAAAATGGGCTTAAAGCAAGGTATTTTAGTTTAAAATTTACAGGTTTAAAATAAACTATAAAATCAAATCGTTTTAAGTAAACAACAATATTTTGTACAACGTAAAATGCGTACTAGCTCAACAGGTCACTTCGTCAATGTTAAAAGTGTTGTATTTGGCAACACGAGCGCGATATCTAACATGTTTGGCTGTATGCGTGTGGGGTCGGCCTCGCGGTGGGCCTTCATAGACTTGAATTAATCTCGCTGTTAATACGCGTTACTAACGACTTACTTTAAAACTATTAATTTCCGATTGTTTCTTTTTATTCTTAATTTGGTTGAAGGTTTTATTTTACTATTTGCCTTAGGTAGGTCTAGGTGTAGTTTAGAAATTAATCGTACCTCTCCTCTCCACCCTTACTTTTATCTCTAGAACTATGTTTAGGTACCAGTAAACACTATAGTCTTGAGGAAATGTATAAAAAACCGACGTCAAATGTCGAGTCTAAATACGTTTTTGAATCATTCTTGCGGAATTTAATTGTACACAGGTTTACATACAATTTACAGAAATAAAGGTACAAAGGCGAACCTATTCCTATAAGGGATCTCTACTTACTAATTAGAACGTGGCATCCAATAGAATTATTGTCCACAAACGAGCGAAGTGGCCAATCATTTATTTTCCATTCGCGATGGGCGCCGAGCCATTCGTGGTCGTCAGGTCGTCACTGTCTCACTGTTCATTAGTTTCATTACACTGGCTGTATCTACAATGATGAATGGTGGGAGAGTCCTTATAGTGAGACGGGTATGCCTCGAGCACAAGGGTAACCTCCCCAGCTCCCCACCTACCTAGGTGTAAGTATTCACTAAGCACGATTTTCAACCTTATCTATTTAGAGTTAACTATAAATTATTTGAATGATTAAACAAGCATTGGGGATGATTCAAAATCCTGAAATTATAAAATTAAACATTCTTAGCGATTGAAACATACATCTATTGCATACTGAAACGTAACAAATCACGTAACGTAACGTGTGCAGATGAATCAATCGGATTAGTACAAGAAATGTTTTGAGAGGGCTCAGGTTGGTATTTTGGGCACACGTGCGCCACAAAGGGTGCAGGGTAGACAGTGTAGACACATGGGCCGGTGCAGGCGCGGGCGGGTGCGTGGCGGCACTCGACTCGGCAACTGGGTCAGCGGGCCACGGCGCAACGACGCGCCCCGTTCCGACTACGACACACATATAGCTCCCACAGCCACACGCTTATCTCGCCATGCCACCTCCATACCTTTATCACACATCTCAACGGAAACAACCTTTAACTAGCCTTAATTTGCGACTTTCGTACTCGATAAAACTTTGACCAACTAAAATTTACGTCATATTCGCAGCATTTGTGCTAGATGGGTATAAAGGACAAACGTTAACTGCGCATTACATTTGACGACGTCTACCAGAGAGTTTAACAATGAATTGGATTCAATCTGTCCACTTGTCGTCATTGTCTTTAAAGAGTAGAAATTAATTGTATTAATCGCGACTGGTCTCGCCAGCAAAGTTATGGGCAGTGCAGTTAATTTGGCAACTGGTAGTGGCTAGGTATTGTAACGCTATAATTGAACATCACGTTTCCGTCGAGCCAATCACCTTGGCACGGTTATATCGTACCAAATTTACGTGCCTTTTTATTTACCAATATCTTGGGATATAGGTACGCTCAGTTTGCCTTACATGCTATTTTGAATATATGTGCCAATTTTATGTATTTCAATTATCTGCTGGCCTTTTAGACGTAGGTAGGTATTTAATCTTAATTGGCTTGGTAAAGTTGTTTACTAAGGACAATCTCAACATTTAGATAAGGCGTTGTGAGCATTGTATTTAGTCCTCCATTAAATACAAGTCAGAATACATTTTCTAACAATACGCTCACTCGTGTTTACAGGTAGGTGCTTACTAGTATTAAAGAATTAATAGAAGAACTATTGCGCACTATATTCTATTGAAATGAGTCAGTTATCAATAATAATAATAATGCAAATTACTGTTTTCTAACGCAATAAATTTAAAGTGAAAACACGCAAGTCGATGTGTAAACGTGGAGACCGCTGAGCGCATTGAACGAGAATACAAAAGAAGAACGAAGGCAGCTAGCGACTCGGTCGGTCGGAACGCGTGTCGAGTCGCGGCCGCGAGGCGATCGTGCTGCGCCAGCACTGTTTCGACAGATGCACGTGGACTTTGGACTTGTAGCCCAATCAATGAATGGCCTTTTTTTATGTTGAAACTGGAAACGCGAAGAGACCGTCAGCGGCTTGGCGGCGATAACTTTTATACTATGTATTCCTACTGCACGAAAGAGGCCGTTTAAAATACCCGGGTCTCGATTTGTTCTTTATTTTATGTGACCTCTATCAGTGTTTTCCATCGTGATCGAAAATTTATTTATATTCAATAAGTCTTGTGCAATATGTCAGGCGTCATAGCTCATAGGTAAGTAGGTAATATTTTACTTTTTAATTAACTGGGGATATAAAAACATTCGTGATCCGTATTAATTTTAATTTTTTATTGGTAAAAAATGTAGTAGGGGGGTGTCGAGTAACGAGTAAGTATCTAATCGAGGACGGTCCTCGTGCATGGTCGTGCGATTAGCGTGTTGTGAGGGCCCGCGCGCCCCTGCCTGCGCCGGCGCCGGTCGATGCTCCCCCGGGCTCCCGGCCACCGACCTCGGCGCTCTCCACGGCATTCATAATTCTGCATTAATTGGTGCACGCTACGACGACACCGCTTGCGTTTGGGACGCGTAGGTTTACCAAAATTGGACTTTAATTTCAAATATAAACAAGTTATATTGAAAACAAGCGTGAGACATGTTTATTATTCGTTGTGTTGATCGTTCGTGGAAAAGGATAATAAGTTTTGGTACGTACATGGGGCAAACCGGAGTTAATTTGGCCTACTTAGAGGATAAGTTCGCCTGTAGGAATTTTATTACACTGTTTTATTGTTTTCCGCAATTCCGTTGACATTGAATATTTTACTACACAGTAGAAAAACCCTCTATTATCCGAACTAATTGGGATGGAGACTAGTTCCGATAGTCAATAAATGTGGGCTTTTTGGGACGAGATCAAACAAAAACAACACCTATTTACATAAAAACAGTACAGTTTATTAAAATTATCGGATAAACTAAGTCAGCGCTGGGATAATGAGGGTTCGGATATTATTAATCTATACAGGTTCGGATAATCGAGGTTCTACTGTACTATGATCTTTAACAGTACTGCGGGCTTAGCACGGTAGCATTTTTATCGCCTGTCAGCATGCCTGTCACGTTCTAACAAGTATGTAAGTGCGAAAGTGACAGGCATAGAAACAGTGACAGGTGATAAAAATGCTACCGTGCTAAGCCCGCAGGACGTGTACTTGTGCTAATCTAGTCTATAATCTCTAGATGTGCTATCCAATCAACGTGCCGCTTCTCATTTATTATCTGCATACCTACGTGTTTGTATGCCACATATCTTGAAGATATTTGATATAGTATTGAGTTCTCTGTGTGCGTTGTAATTCTGCCTGTTGAGAATATAAATCTTATTATATTACTAGCGACCCGCCCCGGCTTCGCAAGGGTTACACAAAACCTTTACGAATTATACACTAAAACCTTCCTCAAGAATTACTCTATTGATAGGTGAAAACCGCATCAAAATCCGTTGCGTAGTTTAAAGATCTAAGCATACATAGGGACAGACAGACAGCGGAAAGCGACTTAGTTTTATACTATGTAGTGATACGCTCTTAGGTTTTCTACGGTTAAATCAACACATTTTGTATTAATCTGTAGAACTCTTGGCCTCTTTATCGAGAAACCTCTATGGTCTATGAATTTAACGGACAGTGATGGGAGTGGTTTGCTCATTTTTATTAGGAACGCGGTGAATGAATTCCGCGCGGGGAAATTTCCTGATATATTTATTGGTGCTGTGTCGTCGTGATTCAGTGGTATATATTTACTCTACTACGCAGTAAATACGATTCCTTTGTGTTTATGCTTAAACTTAGCAATTCATGTAGGTTATTGATAATAAAACCTATTTCAGTCAAGTCTAATGAGGTCAATCAAATCTATGAATCACTAGTTGCCTAGTGACTAGTCGGTTTCTCCACCTGGCAGATAGTTTCTATTTGCATCATAGTTTCTATAGAAAATGCACATTTGTTCCTGCTTGATTATAGAAAATGAACACTGAAATGCATATAATATTTGAAATCGTGGCATCAGTTTGTCCCTAATTGTTACAATACAAAAAAAAATAAAAAATGTGCACACAATAAAATCTACGTACAACTGTGGAACCTGTACTTACCAAACTTTAAGGAGTAGTACTATATTAGGAGCAGGCAACCTGGTCACCATTATCTGACCTGAAAACGTCCTTAGCCTGACGTTGTTGACAACAAAGAAACAGACAAATATACCTAACTTTGTCCGCTAAAATGTGCATGTAGCAAACTACATAATATATGTATTTAAGTCCAGCGCAGTCGCAGCAGTTATCTCTGCACGCATTGGCGACATGGATTCACATTCGCATCAATTACATTTTAAAAGGAATGTTACATTCGCAATCTTCCCGAAGACTACTTTTTTTTACCACTACTAAAATAGTATAGTTCTGCTTCTGGTATTGTGCAAGTGCACATTTAAACTTTAAAGGCAAAAGGAAAATAGTAATTTGTACATGTAGGTTTTGAAACTGGATGACCAATGATGCCAAACGAAGGGAGATGCAACTAAAACTTTTGAGAATCCCTGCGGGCTTAGCACGGTAGCATTTTTATCGCCTGTCACCATGCCTGTCACGTTCTAACAAGTATGTAAGTGCGAAAGTGACAGGCATAGTGACAGATGATAAAAATGCAACCATGCTGACACCCCAGCGGTGTATTCAATTATAACAAACCCTCCAAAATTCACCACAAATCTTGTATATAACTACATTAGTTCAAGAAAGGTATGTAAGGTAGGTGGTTAGCCTAGTAATCTGCGACACGATTGTCGCGATGCACTCGGCGGCGCGGCGCGACCTTGGCGCGGGGCTCGCGGCATAGGCGTCCCGTTTCGCGGACGCGTTCCACTTTTGCCATAGCTCTCTCTTGTTACGCAAACCCGTCGTTATGCATATTATGTTTTGCCTCAAACGTTTCTGCACCCAGATACCACTTTCTACAGTTAGAATCTGGTTTGTGTTGGCTTTCGTGATGATATAGATTATAAACAAAACGCGATTTGGAAATGGTTCATTTCACGACAGCTGGCTTATCTTCAATCGAGGCTTGCCGGTTTGTCAATGGCAAGTCGGCCTACGTAATGTTCGAGTGATGACAAAAAAGTGAAACCGTTTGCCTTATCGCCATTAAGCTACTTTCGTCCCTAGAGTTTGAAGAAAGAGTTTGAACCACAAGTGTATTTTAAATTAAAAGTTGGCATTAATACATTTTTAAGATAACCGAAAGTCGATGTGAATAACACGATGACATAAACTCTTAGGTTAAATTATTACGTACGTTTGAAAATTGGTTAATCAACTTTTATTATGTTCTGTCTCATGAGTCAAAAATTCTGTAAACATGTCCTTGTCTTGTTAGGTACAAAATTAGTAGATTACGAAAACAAATCATGGTTTCAAGTGTGACCTAGTAGACCTAACCATGGAAACCGGGTGTACAAAAAAAAGTTGATGCACCAAAAACATTGTAGATATTAGGTAATTCACGAATCACTTTTCATGCTTTATGGGACCAGTTAAAGAGATTTTGATTTATTAGTATGATGTTAACAGGGTTTGTTTGTATTGTTTACAGGGCCCTCTGCGATCCTGACATAGCAAGAACGACAGCACGTTGGCAAGGAAAGCCACTTACCGCGGCTACATCAGCCCAGAAATTACCTCCCATCTAAATTGATACGTTCTATCACATCGTACACTGTGATCTGTGACTATAACAAGTGCAATAATATACTTTAGTGCAATCGTTTGTACTGTCGACTGCCAGTGAAGTGATTTGTTGTTGTAACTGTGGTGAAATTAATTGTGGACAATGGAGCGTGAATCGAATCCCATGGAGGCGTTATGCCGGTCGGGGTGTGGCTTCTATGGAAACCCTTCCACAGATGGACTCTGCTCAGTATGTTTTAAGGTAAAGCACTCTTATCATTCTTCTTATAACATAAATGTTCCAAAATTCAAGAAACTACTACTTAACTCCCGCTTAACTGATACTTCGTCAAAAGTCAACCTAGTGTGGTTGGAGATTTGTCAGTATGTGACTGATTTGTATGAACCATATGTCGATAGGTTAAATTCTAATTAAATCTTTATGGTAGTATCGCCTTATTGACAATCGACAAGCTCGCTTTTGATTAAAATAGGCAGAAATAGTCATACCTTATACTTATAATAATATTTAGTGAAATAATAAAAAAATGTGTAGTAACAGCACTAAGGTGATGTATTGCTGACTGAAAACTAAGTATAAGGGTTCATCCATTAATTACATCACACGAATGTCGAGATATATTGACCTCTCCCCCCTCCTTGTCACACTTGGTCACATTTGTCAAACCCCAACCCCCTTGACCCCCAACGTCACATTTTTCAATGAAATCGGCAAATCGAATTAAGTACCTATTATGAATATTTTATCAAAATATATTTTGACAAAAGAAATATTAGTAATTTTATAACCCAAAACAGATTAGGAAAGAAAATTAAACAATTAAAAACGATTATCGGTCCAAAAACTTGTTATTTAACTGTACAGCGAATCTTATACCTTTAAACGAGCAATTCTGAAAACTAAGCAATTCTTGTATATATCTATCTATCTATATATATTTATATATTTCGGGGATCTCGGAAACCGCTCTAACGATTTCGATGAAATATGCTATATGGGGGGTTTTCGGGGGCGAAAAATCGATCTAGCTAGGTCTTATCTGCGAAAACGCGCATTTTTGAGATTTTGTATGTTTTCCGAGCAAAGCTCGGTCTCCCAGATATTAAAATAATTATACCAGGTGTTCACGAGGAAACCGAAAGATTTTAACCACGCCTTTCTGAGGCCAAAAGAAGGAAAAAAATGTAGTTAATATTTTTTTTTTTTATGTATTTGTACATAAAAAATAAATGTTATTGGTAAACTTGTCACTTAAAATGGACTTTTACTTTTTTTTCGTAAAACCTAGTTTTTACAGTGTTACGACTTGTCACTTTTTGACATCTATCAATAAGGATACTTAGACTACGTCCCATAGTGGCAACATCGCCATCAAAAATGCGTTTTGCACTATGTAACAATAAAAACTTGTTTTTTTTTTATTATTGGTATTAACTCTGAAACTAGGAGAATTACAGTTTTAGTGTTTAAACATGATCAGGAATATGCTGTTAAAATTATTCGGTTTCCTCATGTTATACCGTGTATAGTTAATGTGACGTCACAAAGTTTGTGATTCCCTACCCCCCCTTGTCACAACATATCACATTTTCTTGACACCCCCCCTAAACGTGTGATGTAATTAATGGATGACCCCTAATAATTAATAATGTTAGGTATATAGCAGAGATGGGCAAAATTCATTCGATTGACGAATAACGAATGAGAATAACAAAATCATTCGTGAATGACAAATAATTTTTTCCTATCATTCTTGTTGAATTTATTCGCGAATAATTTATTCGACGAATTAATTATTCGCGAATAATATTGCCGAATAGTTAGCTTATAAAATAACAATTTAGCTGTTTTATATCCCAATAAAGTTTTCTATTGGTTTATCTAGTTGGTTGATTTCAGGTGTGGGAACGCCTCATCTATGGCGGCGGTCACGTGGGGCGGGAACAACTGGAAACACACCAATAATGGGTGTATTCCCATTTGTCCCCGCGGGGAACACGTGGGAAAAAACGCTGCATAAAAATATTTTCCATTTGTTCCCACCTCATTGGGATTGGGACAAATGGGAACACCAGTATAGGGTGTATTCTCATTTGTCCCCGCCGGGAACAGATAGGAATAGGCGCTGCATATAAATCATTCCCATTTGTCCCCGCCTCATGAATGGCGACGGTCAGTTGGGGGCGTTGGGGCCTTGCCTAAATTTTTCTTGGGCCTAAAATAGATTCAGATTTGCCTTCTGAGAGTGTATTAAAATAATTATTCGTGTAATTTATTCGAATTAAATAAGGAATAATTAATATATTATCCGAAAATCGAAAAATCTCACTACGAATAATTGTTTATTCGAATAATTAATAATTATTCGAATAATGCCCAAAACTGTTATATAGTATCCACCGAGTGAGTCACCGTGTGTAGGTCCGCGTACGTGTAATTACTCAATTACTGCATCATTTTATAAATGTCAGTTAAGTAGGTCAGCTAGGTTGAACTTGACAGATGCTGGGGGGGACTTACGTAACCTGTGTTTGTGGATCGCCGGCTTTTTGCTCGGGATCATGAGGTAAGTCGAAAAGTTTTCTTATATCAGTAGCTGCGGAGTTATAAGAAGAATTATAATACCAAATTTTTGACAAATTTCCTGGTAATTATGAAATATTAAGTATAGGTATATATTTTATCTGTCTATTTTACTGGAAGTAACAATGACGTCGCAATATGTAGAATAATATTTCCTGCTGGCTGGATTTCCTCATTCGTGGTATACGTAGTAGTATTACCCAATTTACCTCTTATAAGGCAGACAAATATAATTCATGGTAATATACGTAAGTTACGTAACGCATTGTATTAGGTTACCTAGCTTTTTCAATATGTAGTTAGTTCAACCGGGTTTATACGAGTACATAATCTTGTGTGAGTTGTGTGGACAAACCACATAAAAAAGATACCCCAAACACAGGTATTACCCACTCCTAAACCCAATGATATTATAATTCCAGATAGGTTATTGGCACCCTGCGAAGTACATGGTAGGGGTAAGGAAAACGATCGCAGCGCATAAGGTGGTAAAAATTGACATCTACGGATTAGCGTCTTTAACATTTTCATACTAGTTATATGGGTCGAAATGGAACTTTAATTTACGATTACTCCTGAGATATTAATTGAAATTGTATGGTGTAAGGGACCATTGTAATCTGTATGAAATGCTTAATATAACTAATGTATTTAATTTGATAATTATTAACACTGTATCCGTGTAAATAGCTTTGCAAATACCACATACTATGAAATCTTTTTGTAGAAGATAAGAATGGGTATAGTAAGTAAGTTATCCTTAAAAGATAGACATACACCATCGCGGACTTTTTTGTAGAGCAATGAAAGAGAAATCTTTTCACCATACATTGTTTTGTTATATCTCAAACGGGTAGGGCAGCGTTTTCGATTAAAGCTCTTAGCCAGCGTGATTTTTTTCTGACTTCATTACCAAATATCGTCATATTTCAACCAATTTACACAAAACCTTAACAAATTATACGCCTTAAGCTTCCCCAAGAATCACTCTATTCATAGGTGAGAACCGCATAAAAATCCGTTCAGTAGTTTTCACTGAAATTATTACGATTTACTTACTCTCGCTTAATAGTTTTGACAAAATACAAGCCTATAGTTGCAACCGCTGTGTGGCGCTGACATCGTGCACGGTCCCAATAGGCGTTCCAAAACTGAAGCCCTTACCTTGTACAAATTGTACAGGTTGCCTTTGGTCGCGCCTAGGCAAGCGAAAAATGTGCACGTGCTAACGAGCTCTCCTACACCGAAAGAGAAAGAGATTGTTCTTAATAAGGATTGTTAACAAAGATGAACCTATGAGAAAATTAATCAACAAAACCAGCTTAATTCGAAATAAATATGGAAGTACTTTTTGTGCTCCTTATTTATGAGTATATCCTACAGTAGCGGCAAAAATTGTCATACTACTATTTATTACAGGCATTTATTCGAAAATTCGTGAAATTAGACTTTATATCATGTAAACAATTATTATATCATCATCACCATCATATATAGTCTATATATAAATACTTTCGTCCCACTGCATGTGGCACGTGGGCAGCCACGCTAGTCCAATGCGGATTGGGGACTTCACACACACACAATTAATGCATCTTATAATATAAATATTGAATTTGTTATGAGAAAACACTCAAAAGCGAATCTTACCAACAATAAAATCTAGATGGCTCGATTTCCCGCCCTCGTGTAAGCCATTGTTTTGAAAATTACACCGCATCATTACTTTACTTTACAATTTAACACTCACCGGGCTACCGTGAAAACTCCGGCAAATAAATCATTTTAAAAATGAACCCTAGTTTGATCAAATTGTCGTTTTCTTACGTAGCGATTTCGATGAAATTTACAATATAGGGGATATTGTAAATTTCATCGAAATCGCTATAACCGTTTTTGAGAAATTATTATAAAATGTATGCAAATGTAGCTGAAAAAAATATCATAAAATTTATTTGCCTCTACTGTATCTATAGCTTTGTCAACCAACCTGGATTTTGGAGAAATAACCTTTCAAAACAAGGCCATTATGGACTTTTGTCAGGATTTTCCATTTTTTAATGACATGCTTAATCGAAGAAAAGAGATAATTAATCGTGTTTTTAAGCCCATACACGGCCATGAATCTGGGGGCAAGGTAGTGCCCCCGCCAAGACGAGCAAACGAAGCTACCGTCACATGGACGTAAGGCGAGGATACCTATAACGTAATGATAATGACGCATAGCATAGTCAGCAAGTGAGGTATTGAAGTGGGCGAGGCGTTAATCTATCTTGGCATGATGTTTTATCGTTAAAAGCTACCGAGAAGATCATTTATTTAAAATACTTCACCTACTTCAACTACTTATGTATTTGTCAAAATAAGAGCTAGACAGCATATTGACCGGGATATGGACCGTGATTACCTTTTGTATTGTTTTCGAGCTCCCGATACCAATCCTCCTCCTCCTCCTGGCTCCTTTTAGACGCCAATGACCGATATATACGCACCGCAGGTTCAATGCCAAAGACCGATTAATCAATCATAGACCACAGAGCAACATAGACCTACATGCATATGCATAAAGTTCAATTTCAGTTTTGACACTTCGGTGACGTGGCGTCTTGATGACAGCTATTGTGTTTGACACGGCGTCGAAATGGTTAACTACCGATACTAACCGTGAATAATTCAAAACTGTTAAAATAAGAGCTCTTTTTACGACTCCGGCTAATCCAGAAAAACAGGGTCACGTGTTTAACCTGTACTGTTTGCAATGCATGTCTGTTCCTATGTTATCTCGTAACTACTAAATGCTATGCATACATTAATGAACCTAAGATAATGTAGATGTGCTGTGCATGTCTATGCCCGTTATACGCCATTTTCAGGGTAATTTGCAACTGATGAATTAAAATGCCCGTATAATGCCGCACTTGAAAGTTTTCTGTCGTATCCGATCTGACATTACATTAGCAACGTTTTGTCGCCACTAAACAACCTTCTTCTTAAAGTATTTGTTAATTAAATTTACCAGTACCCGTACCATGAGTGACATCCGACAGTGTCAAAACTGACATATCTATACACCTCGCTCTAACTAATATGTCAGTACGAGCGAGATACATAGAAAGTAAGTTACGTGCACGCTAGCGTTTATGTCAGTGCCGAACTGATGGTAGCCGTATAGCAGGCCTCTTGTTTCCCAAACCGAACGAAATGTCTAGTTGCGCAAGTTCCTTAATCGATATCACAGGGACGCGTACGCGTAATACTTAATTTGCCTTTTTTGTATAATAACACAGAAGTGCACCTAGATGTTGCCACATTAGTGTAGATATGCTAAAAAACAGAAGCATTTGCACAATACACCAAGGTTAGCCTGCTGGCGAACTTTTACGTCTTTTATATTTCTTGGCGCATTTCATGTAGGTGTTGCGCATTTTACGTAGAATCGCTTGATGAAACTAGAATTTAGAACCATACTAATAACGGTAATTAACAAATGATTTTCATTAATAAATGTGACGTTTTCAACCAAAAGATATCACATTGTCGGTTGTCGATAAGGTTGATTTCAAATTAAGCCTATATGGAAATAGCGCCTTATTGAAAACCGACAATCCTTTTGGTTGAAAATGGCACAAATGAGGTTTTAAAGGAAAACGACGGTTTTTAACACACTGTGCGGAGGCATAAAATCGAGACTCGCTGCATACGCGACGCATCCAGTTGTGGGCTTGCTATAAAACACCCGGTACTCGGTACACTATCAAATCTAAATTCCCTAGACATAGCCTGAACCAGTCCATGACGTGATTAAGGTCCAGTAAGTTCGTGTTCTTCCCACTCTCACTGAGCGTAAGTGTGAGCGAGATGGAAGTGCGTGCCGTTTTTTTTTTAATTTTTTTGTGTTTTAACAATAAAAAAAGTAACCGCTGAGTTCCTTCAAGCGTGAATAGCTCATTTTTAGAAACAATTTTCATATGTTTAGCTTTTGTTCAAAATGTAGCAATACAATACAATACAAATATTCTTTATTGCTACCAACATGAAAGAGAAAATGTATTTTTTTTTAAATGCATTTAAGAACTATGTTCGTAATTTTTTCTATCGAGCGAAAGAAAAAACTCAGGATTCGAATCGCTGAAGTCCCTAGAGAAAGGCCTCAAGATTGCTAATTAAATTAATGGCAGACGTATTGTGATCCAAAAAAGTGCTACGACTTTTTTAAAATCCGTTTTTAAAAGTAATTATATTTTGTTTTGAGAGACAGGGCCGCCTTGCTTAGCCGCGCTTTCACGATACAACTATGGGTAAAGTGAATGATGATATTTGTTACACAATTAGTTTCGCTGAAGAAACGTTTTTAATAAAACACGTATATACAATTGGACAAAAGTGTAAGAAGTAAATTATCGCAATATTTTTTTCTCACAAAAGTTTGTAGCATAATAAATTAACGCTATACATAAAACAGTAATTAAACTATAATCGTTTGTTCGTGCGCATACACGCTAAGTTAATAATGGATCGTTGTTTTCTTTTCCTATTGATAACAAGCTGTGATTTTCCTGTTATTTGGGTTTTTGAACAATCGATATTTTATGGTTTCGAAATAACTAGGACGTCATACAAAATGTAATTGGGCCATAAAGTTTTTGTGCAAAAAAGCATAAAATATATTTACATTTAACAAAAAATAAGTAAGTATAATAACAATTTGGTGAGTTAAAACCACAAAACTTACTATCTCTCAGTAACATTATTATTAAATAAAACACGTATAATAAAATAATGAACTAATGAACCCAATTTGCTGTAATATAAGTAAGCATGGAAATGGCTATCTGCTGCTGCAACATCACGTTAGGACACGGGTCTGCTTGGTCAGTCGCCGCCAACGGGCCAAGGTCACCCGCCGCGGACGGCGGTCGCCATACTAACATGACAATTCGACGTCCACCCGCCGCAGCGTCTATTGTGTAAATAATAGACGCTGATTACCAAAGAAAAGATGGGCTAATAATAAGATGGGATAATTAAACTTTTTGATTGGAAGTCAAATATATTATATAAATAGTTAATTTCCTCATCAATAAATAGAAATGTAAAGGAATAATCATACTACATCTACAAAATGTCAGTATCAGGCAGCAGCTTCAAATCCAAAGTGATGATTACATGAAAAATGATTATTTATATGTCGCATTAAACAAATAAATAAGAAAATTGTTCCAATTATAACATGAAGTCCGTGACATCCTGTAGCCATAAAAAAGTTGATCCGTAAACTCTATCTGCAATAGTAAAAGGGGCTTCAATATATTCATAAGCTTGTAGAATAGTAAAATAAATACCTAATATAACTGTAATAAAAAGACCTTGAGTAGTTTGGGTGAAGTTATTTTCTATTAAAGCCTGATGTGCAATTAGAGTATAAGTGCAATCTAATACTCTCTGGGTTTCAGGTCTGTCACAGAATTTTATAAACAAGAAAGAAACTCATCGACATGTTGCTGTACCAATCGACAATAACAATTTAAACCTCTTCGTATGGCAAACTCCCGCAGCGGGAATGTCAATTTGAAATATGTTTAATCGATAGAAAGTTAAAATTCCAACAAGTGTAAAAGTGATAGATAATTATTACAACAAACCCTTGTGTGTTCTGTATTCCAGGAGGCTCTAAAGAAGAAACAGCAGCCGCCCGCGACGACACCGTCGCCGGTGGCGGCGCCGTTCGTGCCGGCCGCGCCCGCCCCCGCGCTCGCCCCCGCCCCCGCCCCCGCGCCCGCGCCCGCGCCCACGCCGCTGGCCGCCGCCGCGCCCACCGTGCCCAGCCTCGCCGCCCTGCCCCAGCAGCACACAGACGTGAGGCCACAATTCTCTTGTTCTCTAAGGGCTCATACGCACCGCGTGTCGCGAATGCTACCGCCGTTTTAGTCGGTTTTTAGGGTTCCGTATACCCAAAGGGTAAAAACGGGACCCTATTACTAAGACTCCGCTGTCCGTCTGTCACCAGCCTGTATCTCATGATCCGGTGATAGCTAGACAGTTGAAATTTTCACAGATGATGTATTTCTGTTGCCACAACGTTGTTCTGTTAACAACAAATACTAAAAAGTACGGAACCCTCGGTGCGCGAGTCCGACTCGCACTTGGCCGGTTTTTTTTGTACAAGGCGGCTGAGTTGTTGCAAAGTGCGTATGAGCTAGGGCAAATTAATGAGTAAATTAATGAGTTAGGACACATCCACTCATTAATTTGTTACTTGCGACCCATGTCTGCAATGTCCGCGTGTAAGGGCAGCACTTTAGGGCGTTTTCAAATAAACACCTAATTAATCTACACTTATCTATCCGTGATTCGGTTGCAATATGTTGATCGATGATCCATCAGATTTGTAGTCGTCTACCTAGTCCACTGATTGGTTAACTATCTGGTCTACGGTCTACCCATTCTATTCGGTGTCATATTATCAACTGTAGAAAGGTTTGGTAACTTTCTTCCCTATCTACACAAACAAGTATGCGATAGCTACGTTTGACAATCGGTAAAGGACAGTCAAGGTCTCTAAAATAACAATTTAGCATGTCTCTGTCCGCTACGAGGGTCATTTACGCCTCTGCCTGCAGAGAGAAGGACAACTCTCGAGGATCCTCGCAACGGATGCGTGAAGTACAGTCACCTGCAATTATACGTTACTCTTCGAAGGCCGCAAAAATATGAAACATGCTGTTATGGCTCTACAAATAACATCGTGTCAGATATTTTTGCGGCCTTCGTTGTGTAATATATTATTGCAGATACGCAAATAATTTAAAGTTCTAATGGGTGGATATTAGAGTAGTAGATTGGGCATCTGTCATTTTAGTATCTGAGATAAAAAATACAGCTCAAGTCTACTAAATAGAAAATACCGTATATTATAGGTACTTTCGAATACCATGTATTCAACACAACTTGCGTTAATATGGCATTAACGCAGACATGTGTAATCTATAATCTCTAGGGCCACGGCAATCGAATCTCAAGTTGTATCGAGGTGCATTTAACCGCACTAAAGAGCCAAGCCGTTTAAGTTTACACCAGTTGAGGATTTATCATTTTCGTTATACCAGGAAACTTGCTTTACGACTTTAAATCCCTTTTTAAACGAATTTGTATAGCTATTATCGTATTTGAGATGTACTTGGCCTTAGAAGACAATGAATGAGTCACAGCGGATGTTTCGTGTCGTGTTTTAACCTTACGTCCCATCTTCATTTTTGTGGCTTCGCTTCTAGTTGACTTTAGATAAAACAAAATTGACGCTTTTGGCATTTGTGCACAAATCTAACAATTATGCCAGGTTGGCAAACTATGGAGAGAATACTTTGTGTAAAAGTAAAAATCTTCAGACTATTTGCTAAACAATCTTTAATATCTGGGAGACCGAGCTTTGCTCGGAAAACATATAAAAACTCAAAAATGCGCGTTTTCCCAGAGATAAGATCTAGTTAGATCGATTTTTCGCCCCGAAAACCCCCATATAGCATGTTTCATCGAAATCGTTAGAGCCGTTTCCGAGATCCCCGAAATATACATACATACATACATATATACAAGAATTGCTCGTTTAAAGGTATAAGATTGCAAGGTTTTAAATTAAATGTCAAAAGCAATGGTTATTTGCATACATCTGCGAGAATGTTCGACATTAGCCAAAGAGTAGGTATTGATTTAAAAAAACAGAATGTACTCTAGCAGGTTTCTACCTAATGAATAATTAATTAAACAAAAAATTTAATTAAAAATTATGATTTTTGGGGTTCCATACCCAAAGGGTAAAAACGGGACCCTATTACTAAACCTCCACTGTCCGTCTCTCCGTCTGTCTGCCTGTCCGTCTGTCTGTCTGTCTGTCCGTCTGTCTGTTACCAGGCTGTATCTCGTGAACCGTGATAGCTAGGCAGTTGAAATTTTCACAGATGATATATTTCTGTTGCCGCAACATAACAAATACTAAAACAGAATAAAATAAATATTTAAGTGGGGCTCCCATACAACAAACTTGATTTCTTTGCCGTTTTTTTCTGTAATGGTACGGAAACCTTCGTACGCGAGACCGACTCACTTGGTGGGTTTTTATGTTTAAACAAACTTTGCTACAAAGTGAAACACATGTTTTTTTTTCACCACACCAACGCTAGTAAAATGTACAAATCAAATCCGAAGGACGTTATTTAATACCTATCATTGAAAATCATAATTTAAAAGTCAATTATACTCGCCGACATCAGAAGTCAAATTGCTTCCACAAGAGTGGTCTTTTGGATAAAATGCAACTTTTACTTCTGTTTTTGAAACATAAAGAGGGTCTTTACGAGCTTGTGTGGTGAAAATAAAATTGTACCATAGTAAGTATAAAATTCACAGAGAGGTCGTTATTCATTAGGCATATATGAGGTTTTCTCAGACTAACCTATCTGTTTATCTCTACTCTTACTCAAATCATTCCCGCACCAAAAACCCCGATGTATTCTTATTTGTGTTTACATTAGACATAATATTTTCATTACCATTTATTCCTGTAAATTGTTTGCATTGACTGTGAAGAGTTGCGTAAGTAAGGTAAGCATGGAGACTGTATAAAGGAGCCAAATCTCTATGTATGAAAAGTGTCCATCAAAAAACAGTAATTAGGCGGCGCCACCATACACCGAAATACTACCAAAAACAACCTACGTAATTTGGTCGGGTTATTTGTTGCCTTATATGGTTCATGTTATACTCATGTCCCAGAGCCTAACTAGCGCCACCGGAGAGATTAGGAACTATTATTTAAAGCTTAACGCGGTCACTTTTACAACAATTCTGCCATAAGAAATTGCGATCCTTTCTATACCATCCATAAAGGTAAGGATCTTGGTAGTCTGAATTGACTTTACTGTACACTCTGTATTTAATTCGAATTCATCCTCATGCTGACAGGAACTCAACCTTTTTTGTAAAAAATATATCATTGGCATAAAAGAAAGACAGTTTCAAATTTAAATAGTGTCACACTGACAAATTGACACACCCGTGAGTAAAATCTACAAAAAATATTTTCAACGCATTTCATATAAATATTTACTGTAAATTTAAATCAGAATATCATAGTTATTGCTCGTTATTAATTTGTAAAAGTTTTGTGAAACCGTTCTCAAGTCTTAATGATTTGAGATGGGGAGCGGTTTTATATTATAACACGGTAAAGTTTCGTAGTTTTAAATTATACTTACGTACTTATTACTTGAATAAATTGAATAGCTTTAAACCTGTCTTGATCGGCAACCAATAGCGCCCCAGGTTTCTTAATATTGTCGTGTTGCAGTCAAAATGTCCAACCTGAAACAAATCCAAAAACCCAATAATGGAAAATGACCCCAACCAAAAAGAATCGAAGGGTAAACGGCTACTAAAAAAAGCGCTCCGACGAAAAACCAGCAACAACAGCCAGGGCTCCGGCCAGGAACATGCCTCCCCGGGGCGGGCCAAGAGCTTCGACAAGAGGGGGCAGGCCCTAGACGTCAACAACAGCGCATCGTTGCCCGCCGCCGCCGCCACCACCACCACCACCGCCGCCACCAACGTCACCGCCACCGATGGCGTGCAGCCGCAGCTCGCCGACCACCGGCCCGCCAAGATGGTCGACATCCAGGAGAGCCGCAACGAGATCTTCGCCGCCGACGCCGACGCCCAGCCCGACGATAAAACCCTCAAACTTGACACGCCCCGGTCCCCCCAACCAGAAACTAGCAAAAAGACTCTAAAACGGGTGTGTTAGTTTGATGACGATTTATAAACCATGTAGGGCGCTTCCGCGTGTTTTTTAGATGTAGCTGTATTTAAAACATGTAGACGATCCATTACATCTAATCGATGAGTTTACCCTTGACGTCAATGACTGAAGTTCAATCTCGCTCGTTGTTGATCGACGATCGACATTGATTGCAAAGAATTCGTAAAAGCGGATGCAAGGAGCAAACGTTCCTCGTTTAATGAAGTTTAATTTCTTCGGCCGACCTGAGCGGATGTTTACGAAGAAAACGATTGTCTAATAAGTTTTATTTGTATTTTTCAGAAATTGGAAGAGGAAAGCGGAGCGGGCACGAGCGGCGCCAGCACGACGTCCGACACGGACGCGGACGACAAGGACCCCAGCAAGGACAAGAAAAAGAAGAACAGATGTGCCGTATGCCGCAAGAAGGTTGGACTTACAGGTAAATATCATATTCATTCTACATCATTTAGGCCTCTAGTCCGGTGTCGGGATGTTATGACTAGTAGAGAGTATACCGTCACACGAATCTACATAAAATTGACTATCTGTAGTCGTCTTTTCATACCTTATGATTAAATCTAAATAACATACCTAATTATTTCACTTTTTTCTACTTTAAATTCTACTTACTAATAAAAAATTTGATTATGAAAGATGCAGGTTTTCTCATTTTGCGTATGTAGCGATAGCAACAACGTGCAAAACGAGCGGTTAAAACTTCGTAAGAGCGGTTGCCCATTTGTGATAAGAAAATCTCGGTTATCGCGCGTGGCGATGACGTGCGCTGACTCGGTCGGCGCCATCGGCACTTCTCTAACCTTCATCGTTCCCGCCGCTGTCAAATTACTTGTACGCTATTCGAAAACTATTATCGTGTTTGCCGCTTCAAACCGTGAAATATTCAACCAAATACACTTTCGGACGTAATTGTAGCAATTAGGTATATTCTACATGAAAACATTCATCGCGTTATTAGCCCGCTCTGCTCTCGTTAGAACATATTTTAAGTAACTAACCTGCACTAAAAGTAAATAGCTACGTCAAATTAAGCCGAAAATGGGCGATCTGCGGAAATAATTCGTGTAGTTTTGAAAATTGGTATAGTTGTACCTTGTGGTGTCCAGATGAACATACTAAAAGTCCTCGGGGGTGGGGGGTGAGCTAAGGGTGTGTGTGTGTGGGGGGGGGGGGGGGTTTGCAGGTACCTTTTTTCAGATTTTTGCTCATATCTCGAATATCTGTACGAATAGCATTATAATTACTTCGGACAAAAGATTCTACATAAAATTTTCTATACGATTTTATGATTTTTTTCCATATTTTTTGGACTCGTGGTTCAAAAGTTAGAGAAGGACTCACAAACATTATTTTTTCTTTCAAAGCGGATATTTCCGAAAATATCACGTTTATCAAAAAAATGTTCTTAAAAACTCATATTCATTTTAAAAGACGTATCCAATGACACCCCACACTATAGGGTTAAAGCGAAAAAAAAAAAAATCATCCCCACTTCTCGACCATGGCCTAACTTTTAAACCATGGGTCCAAAAATATGAAAAAAATCGTGAAAGTAAAGCTTATTAAAGACTTTTAAGGAAAACCTGATCGGTTAAGCCATTTTTGAGTTTTTGCAAAAAGTATATTTTGCTGGGCGGGGTAACTACGGAAGGACGAAACCATACACTGAGCATGACCCGACATGCTCTTGGCCGGTTTATTTTTAATCAGCAGGTGACTTAACTTGCTTATTCTATACTAAAAATTTCAGTTATGATGAACAACTACGAAGAAACGACGTTTTCTTATGTCGTCTATTTTTCATCTCTTTGTTAACTTAAACACCCTGTAGCTCCTAAAGTATTGATCGTAGAGTAAAAAATAATAATTACCTAATTTGTAGAAAATTTTATGCAGAAACTTTTGTTCGAAGTAATTATAATGCTATTCGTACAGATATTCGAGATACGACCAAAAATCTAAAGAAATATACCTTAAAACCCCCCTACACCCTTAGCTCACCCCCCACCCCCGAGGACTTTTAGTATGTTCATCTGGACACCACAAGGTACAACTATACCAATTTTCAAAACTACACGAATTATTTCCGCAGATTTCTTTAATTTTCTTGGGTTAAAATGAATGAAATTGGAATAGTTGTTAGTATCCCTGCGAAGGTGGACTGTCCCCTTTGTATGAAGTGACTGTTCCCTTTTTACGACGGCGACAACCACTTGATCATGATGAACATCGAGTACCCACAAAAAACGTCTCTACAAACACCGCAACTTCATTAAGTTTGGGGTCAGATGTAGATAACTTACTAAATGTAGTCTGCGAATTAAACCGTGAAAAAAAAAAAAAAAATTTGACTGAAAATTTAAAGCAACACTATACATATAGGTTTTGTGTAGATTGCTGAAACATTGTGAAATTTGTAATCGTATGAGGTGGCGATAGTAAACACCTTAGCCTTATATGGACAATCTGTGTCTTTTAGATTACCGTGTCATGGCCAGCAATTTGGATAAATCAAATACATTTACAATCAAATAGACATTAATAAACCAAAATTACTGTAATTTTATTGTCATCGGGACATTGGAATAATAGTCTTCTTCGGGACCTACCTTAATTTGATTATTATCTACATATTCTTAACAGTTGACTTCTCTCATTTAACTTCATTTTCCTTTAATTTAATTACGTTATTGGCATTGGCAGGGTTAGTACGAGGGCGGAATGATAAGAAACTAGCCTAATAAGAAAAAACTTAAGTGCGTGATAAAATCGATTTTATTTTTCGACGTAGTCTAAGCATTTATTCCATCTTCGTTCTAAAGCAGTAATGCCCTCCATAAAATGACTCGTTTCAAGGCCTTCAAAATACTCTTCTACGGCGGCTATGACGTCAAATTTCTGTCCACCCAAAAAAGTTTTCAATTTAGGGAACAGGTGGAATTCTGATGGTGCCAGATCAGGCGAATAAGGGGGGGGGGGGCATTTGCTCGTAGTTCAAATCGTTGATTTTTGCCATAGCTTTAACACAGGTGTGAACCCTAGCGCTGTCTTGATGGAAGATGTTTTTTTTTGGCTAAACCTGGTCGCTTTTTCTGAATACATTGATGAAGCTTATCTAAAAGATTAGCGTAGTATTCTCCATTTATAGTCTGACCCTTTGGGAGGTAATCTATGATTATAATTCCTTTTGCATCCAAAATACGGAAGCCATCACCTTTCCCGCCGACTATACTGCCATGGCTTTTTTTGGAGCCGGACATCCAGATTAAGTCCACTGTTTTGATTGAATTTTTGATTCAGGTGTGTAGTGCTGAACCCATGTTTCATCTGTTATTACAAATTGACGCAAAAAACCAGCTTTATTTTTCTGAAAACGTTCCAAACATTGCTTTGAGTTTTGGTTTCTTTTTTCCCGAATTCTTTTTTGGTCGTGCGTAAGCAATCGCGGCACCCAACGAGCCGATAACTGTTTTCATATTTAATTCTTCACTCAGAATGTGATGTACCCGTTCTTTTGAAATGCCTATAGCGTCAGGTATTTCTGATAGTTTTAATCGCCGATCTGCCAAAACCATATCATGTACTTTGTTTACAATTTGCGGAGTAGTGAAGCCTTTTGGACGTCCGGGTCGGGCTTCATCTTGGACGCTTGTACGGCCACGTTTAAATTCAGCCGCCCAGTTTTTTATTGTGGCGTAGGAAAGAGCACAATCACCTAACACATTCTTCAATTCCTCATGGATATCAATACTCTTCATACCTTTCATGTAGAGGAACTTTATTACCGCTCTTTGTTCGATTTTCTCCATTTTGCAAAGAATTAACACAGCCAATTTTCAAATGATAGCAAATGAATAAAATATTCACGCCACCAAATTCAAATTAAGAACACAGTGCCAGAGATACAAATTTAAAAATAGGGCAGTTTTTTCTTTCATTGAAACTTTATAAAGAACAAAGGCTAATTACTTATCATCCCGCCCTCGTAGTAGGGTATTGGCAGGATCTAATATTTAATGTGACTTCTATTTAGTGGGGCATTAGCTTTAACTAAGATAACGAAAAATTACTTTGTTTGAATATACATAATATATTTAAATTTTTTTTGCTTGTATTGTATCACGAAAACGTGCACCATCCTTTGTTTCAAGGGTTTACATTTATATCAATACATATTATAAAACAAAGTCCCCTGCCGCGTCTGTCTGTATGTTCGCGATAAACTCAAAAACTACTGAACGGATTTTCATGCGGTTTTCACCTATCAATAAAGTGATTCTTGAGGAAGGTGTATAATTTGTTAAGGTTTTGTGTAAATTGGTTTAACTACCCGTGACAAACCGGGGCGGGTCGCTAGTATTATTTTAATCTATCATTCCTTACTGAACCAAGTAATGACGATATCCCTGGCCTAGTCTTTATCGGTTTACTGCAGTGATTGATACTATGGCCTAATAATAATCGTTACTTTGTAATTACCTGTTTTATGATATATTCTTCTGGATGATGACTATTAGACCTTAGATGCCTATAGGGACCGTGCACGTTGGAGGGTCTGCCATCTTGTGGCCTAAATCGGAAACTTAAACTTGACATTGACACTTCACGTCAAAGCAGGTGCTGCCCCCTACAGTGCACGCACGCTTCCTTACGCGTTGTAGGTTCTGCCATCATGTGGCCTAAGAGCTCTTGCCCACTGACGTCCAGTTTTTTGTGGGATACGGTTTTCTCCAGGATTCCGTTTTAGTAGTATACGTGCTAATATAGTAACGTTCACACGAGCATTCTGTTTGTGGGATACTGCACTCATACTACAGAAAACTGGATCCTGCAGAAAACTGGACGTCAGTGGGAAAGCGGCCTAAATCGGAAACTTGAACTTGACTTACACATTGTGGCAATAAACAAGAGGCTCCTGTGCTGCGCCCCCTACAGTTTATGCACGTTCCCTATAGAAGCTCCCCGGGGTCATAAAACTGTTGCCGGGGTCAATGGGGTCATGTTGTACTCGTAGTAAGTGTAAGTGTGAGTGACGGTGTTTGTGTGTGTGTTGCAGGGTTCGAGTGCCGCTGCGGCGGGCTGTTCTGCGCCGTGCACCGGTACAGCGACAAGCACGACTGCTCGTTCGACTACCGGGAGCTGGGCGCGCAGGAGATCCGACGCAACAACCCCGTGGTGGTGTCGCAGAAGATACACAAGATATGAGCCCCGACCATCCCGTCTATCCTTTACTCTTAATAAATTGTCGATCGAGTTTGTGTCTCTCATTTACGTATGTAGATTGACTCGGCGCCGGCCGCGCCGCCTAGTATTTAGTTTACCGGATTCTTCGACAATTTACCTTTTGACGGTTTTCGGACAGAATTTATCGTAAATGGCAATATCAATCGGACGCGCAGACTCGATCCGTCTAAATTTAGATTTATTTGTGGCGCGAGTTTTACTTTTAATTTGTTATTAAAAGTTGTAGATAAAGTTTATTTGGGTAGGATTTCAGGATTAATTTCGAGATACGAGTAGCGTTTTGAATATTGTCCATTCACCTCCATTGTAAATATTAGATATAATTAATTATAGAAACAAATCCTATATATTGTAAAAAAATTAAAACTCCCAAAAAAAGCTACATTGTTATGATTCCGACGGAGAGCATAACGTGCTTAACATTTACGAAGTAACAATTGTTAGCTGCTCAGCGAGCGGCGGGACTCGCTCTTGTGTATATTGTACAGAAGTTAGCGATACTACACAACGACCGGCGGCACCGGTGTGCGCCGCGCGGTACACGGCGGTACTGCACAACCGAACGACCGGCCACGCACGCCTTTTGCATTTTGGTTTGGGAAGTCGTCGCTTTCTTATTTGTCTAACATTGGCGTAAGTGACTAGTGTTTAGCGAGATTGTGGTGTGTATCGGATAAGGCGAGCGTGCCGCGGCCGGCGTCGTCATTCGCGCGACTGATCAGGCGACGCGACCGCCGCAGTAGTGCGATCGGTCGGGCGACTGGTGACGCGACCGCCGCAGTAGTGCGTCCGGTCGGGCGACTGATGACGCGAACGCCGCAGTCGTGCGACCGGTCGTGCGACTGGTGACGCGACCGCCGCAGTCGTGCGACCGGTCGCGCGGCAGTCGGGGCGATGCCGGCCCTCCCCCGCACTGCTCTTTGTGTGAAAATTTTAAGTAAGCATATACATATTATAAGTAGTCGACACTTTATATTATAGTAGGAAAGAATTATTTAGCTTTTTTTCTTTTAATCACAATATTATTCAAAATTGTATGTTTTATTATGTAACTTGTTCATTTAGTGGTGATGTTGGATCAGTAATACCTACGTATCTATTGTTTCGGTCGTTTGTCCACGGTATACTTACTAATTGGTTGGACTTAATTATTTAATGACTTTTGTTGTATATTTTGTTAGGTCATTGATTAATTTGGTCTTTTTGCTTGAACATAATCAGATAAAAAGATGATGTTAATAATGAATGATTTTTTTCTTCTTACTTGCTGTTTTAATTTAGTTATTCTTGTATTAAAGTCATTAAATTTTCAGGAACATGATACATTGTTGTTTTCTTTAAATCCACCCCAATACAACATCTATTTTGTTCACGATTTTCCTGACAATGTACCTACGGTCAGCATCAAACACCGTTGAAGTGGTTAAATAGCAATCACGAACCTGCATCTAAAGTGGACTGAGTATAAATATTAAATTGCAATTCATTTGGCCACCTCGGCCGTCAGCCGTCACTATATCTGATGCTGGCACGTCTGTACTACGTTTCATCTGTGATGAAAATTCTTAGTACCCCGGTTGGTTGACCAGTAATTTAAGATTTAATTTCAGAGAAATGAAAGCAGATAGGTCGGACAATTTTTTTATATTTTCTAGATTTTGAGTGTCGCCTTTGAGAACCTTACATTCTCATACTTTGCTAAACATTCATGCATTTTTTTATAATATGACCAGAATTAGGATGTGGGAGGACATTGCCTTGTTAGAGTTTGACTATGTGGGAACTATTCCGCCCATAGCCCAGTTAGTTGTCTTGTCGTATCGTGTATTCAAATTCTTATTGTGTTCAACCTATAACTAGGGGATTTGCGTAGTCTTAAAAGTTCCCTTTAAAGACTTGTCCTCTTAGGAGATTTAGAGTTAAAAACCGACCATGGTAAATGATATACTAGGTGGGTGGCATATCACCTGGTAAAGAATACAATAACACTAAATTGAATATGGCAGTTTATTACTCAGACAGGCAATGGGATTACCGTATCCCGCGTTTTTTTTTCTTGTTTACAGGAACATATCCGACTTTTGTAAATACATTTTGTACAAGACGGTTTTCAATTCAATACGGTTGCAAACCTATATAAATTACTTTTTCACCTCAGCAGCTCGAACAAGCCTACTTTCATCACTCCCTGGAGTGAGGAAAGTGCTAATTTCCTCAGGGTCTCTATTCTTCTTCTTCCTCCTTGACCTTTTTCCCATTTTCTTGGGGTCGGCCTTTCTTGTCCTTTTCTTCCATAATACACGGTTTTTGGCTATTTCAGCGTCTGTATTAACATCGTTCATGTCTTTTTCGACTGTCGACAGCCAAGTGGCAGGTGGTCTTCCACTTCCTCTCCTTTGTGTCGGCAAATTTAAGGCTAACTTGACCATGATCTTCCGGGCGACGTAGGATATGCCCGTACCACCGGAGACGATTTTCTTTAAGTTTCTCAGATATATAGGTAGGTGCGACTTTAACTTCCTCGTATATAGTCGTTGCGGATTTTATCCAACAGTGTGACTCCTCCCGACCAACGCAACATGCGCATTTCTGTGACATGCATTTTGTTTATGTGTTGTTTGCATGTTGCCCAACATTCCGAGCCGTACAAAAGAGCGGGTCTTATTGCACTTTTATAGATTTTCCCTTTAACTTTTATTGGCATTTTCTTATCGCATATTACGCCAGTCAGTTCTCTCCATTTTTGCCAACCTACTGTGGTCCTATGTGTGACATCCTTATCGATCTTGCCATCGTTACTGATAATAGATCCCAAGTATTTGAACTGGCACACAGTAGGAATTCTTGTTGCACCGATGTAGATCTCAAAGTTGTTGGCGTCGGAAATGCCATCAAACACACGACATATGCTCAGTTTTCTTTCTGCTAATCTTGAGCCCATTTTTTTCAAGTGCATCTATCCAGTGTATGTTAAATGTGTGTTGGAGGTCGTCTATGTCCTCTGAGATGAGTGCAACATCGTCTGCGTAAAGGATGTTCCAAGGTACGGGTTTTTGGCAACTTTTCGTGAGGTAGTCAATTGCTACATTGAAAAGCAACGGGCTGAGTGTAGAGCCTTGGTGGACGCCGGCTGTTATGGAGAAACTATCACTTTTACCTGCTGGGCTCACAACTTGCGTCTTCACATCGGTGTACATATCTTTTATTAACGAGATGTAGCTTTCCTCAGGGTCTCTATTGTTTGACATAATTATTGAAAGTCATAATGTAATGATTGTCATATTATCATTAGTCATAATTTGGTTTTTCTCAGAAACGCGTAACTTTTCAGGATTGCCATAAAACAAACCTAACCTAACCTATCTATAGGATAACCCGAGGAAAATCCTGAAAAGTTAACGGTTTCGGAATTATGACTAATGATAATATGACAATCATTACATTATGACTTTCAATAATTATGTCAAACAAAGGGACCCCCTTTCCTCACTCCAGGGAGTGAAACAAAGTAGCTTTTTAATTTAGTAAAGGCCATAAACTGCCACTTCATACTTTTATTACAATTTTTTTTCTTTGTATTATTCTGTGTAATTCGAAATACATTATAACCTTTAATATGTTCTCACTACTGAGGTGAAAAATTATAGAATCTTCCGCTATCTCGGGACTCAAAATAAACACTCGCAAGAAAAACCAACTTTCCTCTTTTGTTGCACAAATTACTACGAGTATTCCCTTACTAGCTCGGAAAGCCGTCTTTAATCCCTTAAAACAAGCGGGTAAAAACGCATTTTACCCACTAGTGGGGAAAATAATTTGACCTTTGACCTGGTTTAAGTAGCTTTTGACATATTAATTATTATTAAATAAATGGTTTGAGAATTTAATAAAAAATACCAAATTTAGCTTTGTTTAATTATTTTAAGTCATAAACCTTAAAATTCCATAAGAAATATTTGTTTTTTTATAATGATGTTGAATATAATTCTGAACCCATGAACCAAAGAATATAATACTATGAACCCACAAGTTGAGTCGATGCAATTTCTAAACGCATCGTCAGAAATGTCAACATTGTCAACATATTGTCAACAATTTTTTTACATAATGTTATACCAATATATCTATCTTTGGTTATACTATATTGATGATGATTATAATTAACCTGATGATGATTATTGAAATTGAAATATTTTTTGCAGACCGTGGTCCATAGTGTGTTAGTATAGGTACAATTAATATTTACATGTAGGTAACATAGGTAATTAAATTATGGTTAGTTATTACATAGGACACAAAACAAAACAAAACAATTACAAAAAATATTAAAGTTACACAACATAAAATTACATCCTAGACTGGGTAGGCGCTCTAACATGAAGCTCCATCCAGTGCTTCTGAAAAGGACAGTCTAGCCTATTGCTCACTACGGTCAGGATGCCATTGGTACCGCCACGAACACGCTGCGCCAGGGATGCGACTCGCTTACGTATAATCGCGTGAAACCCATCTGTACGCGTTTCTGCAAACATACCCGAGGCACTGCAGTGTCGCGGCAGCCCCATTAACATCCTGAACCCATTATTATATTGAACTCTTATAGTGTTCAACGTTCTCTGCGTATACTTCACCCACAGGCTGCACGTATAGAAGCTTTGGCAGTATGCCTTAAAAAGGGAGATTTTTACTTGTTTCGTACAACGTGCGAACCTGCGAGCGAGCATATTACATTTTACCGCCAGAGCTCTTCTCTCCCTCTCAACATCAACTCCATCGGATAAATCATCGGTGAGCCAGTGGCCCAGGTATTTAAATTGTGACACGCGCTTAATCTCATTTGCGGACAAGAACGCTGGTGGCACCGCACCCACGTGACCACCTTGCGGCCTAAACACGAGGAGCTCTGTTTTTTTTGCGTTATACTTTAGCCCGTGGCTCTCCGCATATGTTTCGCAAATTTTCAGCAGCTTATTTAGAGCACTCATTGCGGGAGTCAACAACACCATGTCATCTGCATAGCTTAAATTGTTGATGATGGTGCCATCAATAGAGCAGCCGACTTTGGTATTGCTGAGTCCCACAATAAGGCTATTAATGTACAGGTTGAATAACTTAGGTGAGGTTAACCCACCTTGTCTAACTCCGCACTTCAACCTGTACTCGTCTGAATAAGCTCCCGCCCATCTGACTGTATTAATCTGGTTTTCATACCAAAAGCGAAACAGTTCGATAACTTCGACCGGGAGATCCGTCTCACAGCGCAACTTACTCCAAAGTACATCATACGCCACGAGATCGAATGCTTTTGAGAGGTCTAGGAAGCACGCATATACGGGTGTCTTCCTAGCTGTATAATATTGGACAGTATGCTTGAGTCATAGCACCGCTGCCTCAGTGGATAGCCCAGGTCTAAAGCCAAATTGGGCGTCATGGAAAGAAAGGTACTTTGTTAAGATGCGATCAAGCACACTGTCCAATATTTTGGCTGTTATCGTGGCTAACGATATTGGCCTATAGTTGCACTTGTCAGACACATCTCCGGTTTTATTTTTAACTAGCGGAATAATAACCGTTCGCATTAGATTTTCGGGCAAGTACGAATGCCGGAAACACAAGTTGAATAACAGGGCAAGTACCCTCGGCAAGTGGACCCCCGCGTGCTGCAGGTGTTCGACGCTCAACCCATCATGCCCCGGGGACTTTCCCCTAGACATATTCTTAATTGCAGAGGCGACATCTGCCGCCGTAATATTGACAATCGATGTCATGACACAACGGTTTTGAGCATCGAACCCCCCCATCACAGGCGGCCGGTCCGGCGGCTCGACCTTGAAGTGTAAACAGGTTCGCGATGTTTGCGGGTTCTACTTCACCATCTACGCTCATAGGAAGGCTCGTTCGCGGACTGTGTTTACTTGTCTCTTTCCAGAACCTGCGAAAATCTTTATTGGCATGGTGTGAGGCTAAAATGTCCATTTTTATTTGCTCTTCATTCGCTTGGCACCACTTGAGTCGTGATTTAAAGGCTTTTCTAGACGCGCGCATTTTCTCGTAAATGCACTCAGAGAAAACTATTGTGAAAATAACAAAAAAACGTTGCTAAATAGGAGCCGACAGAGTCAAATTGCGGGCGCAGCAAGCTTAATTTTGCGAAAAAAAATTGCGTAAATGACAAAGCGAAAGCGTTAACTTTGTGAAAAAGCACATAGCGAATTTCACAAAGTCGAATTTTTCACAATTTTACTCTGTCGGCTCCTATTTCGCAATTTCAACTTTGTGAAAAATCATATAGCTAATTTCACAACGTAACATTTCTCGCAATTTGACTCTGTCTGCTCCTATTTTGCAATTTTAACTTTGTGAATATTCAGCAATGTCGACATTGTGAAATAACGTTGACAATAATACATAGTAAAAGTTGTGATTTATAACATTGCTAATTTAGCAAATCTTTACATTGCAATATGAACATTGTTAATTTAACAAATTTAGTTTTTAACAATTTTTCTTTGATGCCTATTCCGAACATAGCTATTTTAGCAATTTTTATTTTGTGGTTTTATCAAGTGAACTTCGTTATATAAACTACTTTGAAGTCGTAGTTTTAGCAAAGTTGAAAGACGGAATAGAGAAGTCATCAATGTTGATATTGTTAGCTCAGCAGAATAATATTGCGGGGATAGCAATGTTAATGTTGCTAGCTCCGCAGTGTAATATTGTGGTTATAGCAATGCTGACGTTGCTAGCTCCGCAGTGTAATATTGCGGGGATAGCAATGCTGACGTTGCTAACTCCGCAATGGAATATTGCGGGGATAGCAATACTGACGTTGCTAACTCCGCAGTGGAATATTGCGGGGATAGCAATACTGACTTTGCTAGCTCCGCAGTGGAATATTGCGGGGATAGCAATTCTGACGCTGCTAGTTCCGCAGTAGAATATTGCGGGGACAGCAATGTTGACGTTGCTAGTTCCGCAGTGGAATATTGCGGGGATAGCAATGCTGACGTTGCTAACTCCGCAGTGGAATATTGCGGGGATAGCAATACTGACGTTGCTAACTCCGCAGTGGAATGTTGCGGGGATAGCAATTCTGACGCTGCTAGTTCCGCAGTAGAATATTGCGGGGACAGCAATGTTGACGTTGCTAGTTCCGCAGTGAAATATTGCGGGGATAGCAATGCTGACGTTGATAGCTCCGCAGAGGAATATTGCGGGGATAGCAATGCTGACGTTGCTAGCTCCGCAGTGGAATATTGCGGGGATAGCAATACTGACTTTGCTAGCTCCGCAGTGGAATATTGCGGGGATAGCAATGCTGACGTTGCTAGTTCCGCAGTGGAATATTGCGGGGATAGCAATGCTGACGTTGCTAGCTCCGCAGAGGAATATTTCGGGGATAGCAATGCTGACGTTGCTAGTTCCGCAGTGGAATATTGCGGGGATAGCAATGCTGACATTGCTAGCTCCGCAGAGGAATATTGCGGGGATAGCAATGCTGACATTGCTAGCTCCGCAGAGGAATATTGCGGGGATAGCAATGCTGACGTTGCTAGCTCCGCAGAGGAATATTGCGGGGATAGCAATGCTGACATTGCTAGCTCCACAGAGGAATATTGCGGGGATAGCAATGCTGACGTTGCTAGCTCCGCAGAGGAATTTTGCGGGGATAGCAATGCTAACGTTGCTAGCTCCGCAGTGGAATATTGCGGGGATAGCAATGCTGACGTTGCTAGCTCCGCAGTGGAATATTGCGGGGATAGCAATGCTGACGTTGCTAGCTCCGCAGTGGAATATTGCGGGGATAGCAATTCAGACGTTGCTAGCTCCGCAGTGGAATATTGCGGGGATAGCAATGCTGACGTTGCTAGCTCCGCAGTGGAATATCGCGGGGATAGCAATGTTTACGTTCAACATTGCAGAACTAGCAATGCCAAAAGTCGCGAACGACAATAGCTACCTGAAAAAATACAACAATATTTATAAAACTAACTTTTATTATTAAAAAACGTTTGCAGGTCCGTAAGAATAGAAAAAAATGTTGCCCACTAAAATACAAATAATGTAGATAATAATGGGAAACTAAAAGTTTCCAGTGAAAAATCAACTATTTACTAATATGTAAATCAAAAACAAACACTCGGTGTTTCGAAAATGGGAATTGAACCCGCTAAATGAAAGAAAGACCTGCAATTTACTGTACCGATCGGAAGGCTTAATTACATACATTTATTTAAGATGCTATGTTATTTTGAAGAACCCTTTGATTGAGCCTTTCGATCGGTACAGTAAAATTGAAAGGTTTTTTTTGTTTTTCACATTTAGCGGTATAGTAACAGTTAAGCTATGTCAGCTCATATTCAAGCGCGCGTGCACCGCGATTTGATCTGATTAGCCAAAACCCATATCCGTAGGAACGGATCAACGGGACGCCAGTCCCGCCTGAACCATTGTACAGTTAACTGGTTATTTTAATATACGGAGTCGAATATAAAAGTGATTATTATTCAACACTAAAATACCTATTTAAATACTATTTACCCTCTAGCCACTATACAGAAGTACCGTCAGCGGGATCCGGGAATCGAACCCGCTTTAGAAGTACTAAAAAAGCGGGTTCGATTCCCGGATCAGCCAGGCGACTTTTTTCAAATTCTTTGAATGTAGTTCGTATTGTTTTTAAATAAATATAGAAATGAAGCTATTTTTACTTCCACTCGTCAAATATTTGGTGACAACTCGCCAAATATATCGAAACACAACCTTATTCCCATGGCAAGAAAGGTGTGTTGCGACATATTTGGCGACTTTGGCTGGCTATTTGAAGCTGACTGTACCTACTATTTCAAAGTTAAATGGATGCGAATGGATTAGAAGTATGACCATATATTTGACGAGTAGAAGTAAAAATAGCTTCCTTTCATTTTTATTTCAAAACAATACGAATTGCAAATAATTAAGAAAAATCGCCTGGCTGATCCGGGAATCGAACCCGCTAAATGTGAACAAATAATAATAATTAGCATACCGTCAGGTAACAAGCAAAACTCACTAACTACTGAAAAATAATTAAACAAAAATCAACCTTATTCGCATAATATTACGGTTCACTATGGCTATGAACTTGTGGTGGTACTTAGTGACTTTTGCTTATCACCCGACGATATATCTACCTGCTGTTAACCTAACCTAACCTAACCTAAGTACTGGTAATAACCAACAACAGTATAACGTGACCCACCCCGTGCAGTTCTGTACCTTACTGTCAATATTATAGTGACAACGCTATTCATACATCAGGTCACTACTTACATGCAAGGTGTTTCCTAACACAACAATCTAGCGCCACTTGCACCATCCTACTAACTAATGAGGGGTTAACCGGTTAACCCCTCATTAGTTAGTAGGATGGTGCAAGTGGCGCTTAGGGCCACAACTGTAGTTACATATCGTTTAAATAGAAACTAAACTTATAGCCACGTCAAATTAAGCCGAAAATATCAATCAGCAGAAATAATTCGTGTTGTTTTGAAAATTGGTATAGTTATTTATACCTTGTGGTGTCCAGATAAACATACTAAAAGTCCTCGAGGGTGTAGGGGGGGGGATTTTCCAAACCACGAATTATATCCGCAGATTTTTTATTTTTTTTTGGGTTATTAGCATATTATCACTGCATGAACAAAACTGTTTTCATAATGAGGGCTATTCCCATCAATAATCATTACATATTTACCGTAATATAACATTTGATTACTTCCTGTAAAATAAAATACGAACAAAAATATGTTTAAAATAGGAATTGTTAACACTGTAATGTTCCACGGCCCTTTTGAACTTAATTTACTAAACTGAGTTAGGGTATGCATTATACCTGCATAAGTAATTGTAATCATACTTACTATTACTACAAATTATTAAATCTTACTCTAGTTGGGTTAATTAAATCGGTTTACTGAGTACGATATGATACTCAGGAAGATTAATGTTATGCCCAATGACTACACAGTTGCACAAAAACGGATACTGCATGGTGTCTTGATCAATGTATATGTGTGATGATTGTAATGAGTCCAGTACATTATAAGCATGGTAATGATTATCAAAACCAATTGTTTGTAAAGGCTTAGCCTTGAAACTAATCTTAGACACTCCATCAACATATATGTCATCAATTTTGGAAAAATAAATGTTTTCTTCATTAATAGCAGTAACTATTACAGAATTTACTTGGTAGCGCTCGGAACACTTTGCCGCCCAACTCACTTTATATAATTTTGTAATATCTGACCATTGCATTTGATCTAAAATCTGTTTACATTCACTAACTGGTACTTCTGCTTGGCCCCCAAACGAAAGAGGCGAACGAATAGTTTCTTTCAAGAATATGTCATTTAACATCAACTGATGCTTTCGAGCTACTGTCAGTGTCATGTTAATTCGGTTATTTGTTGATTTTGCAGCTAACTTGTTGAAGCGATGTTTAGCTTCGTAGCGCATTGAAGACAGAAATCTCAAGGGACCAAAACGTAACATTGCCGAATGATAGTGCAGTAAATTGTGAAATTTAGGCTTAAGACTTTGGTTAAACAGTGTGATGTACATTTCGCAAAAGTCAGCGATCATATACTTAAAATAGTCTATTTGCTCAGATACAAAACGGGGTGACATAATAAAATCTAAAACAGTCATTAATTGAATATACAGTTGCCAATATTTATTATGTCTTGGAATGAAATCACCAAACATTACACCAAAATACTTGCAAAATGTGCTCATTTCGGCAGCATTTAAACGTATATTGCCTTTTCGTAAATTGGACATGGCCAGCGTGACGGGCTTATCTTTTTTATCGGGACCGTATTGAAATGAGGAAATTTTGTTATTAACAATATCAATTGTAAGATATTTCATTTTGTCTACAAAAACCACAAGTAAAGAGCACATGACGTATTTGGCACAGCCTTCGTGCATGTCATGCATTACATCAAAACCCATTTGCGAAAATAAATTAAAATTTTCTATGTCGAGCCATATACATTTTTCTTTGACGCCTGTCAGAGATGAATTATTCGTTTTTAAATCATCCTGGTAATTTGACTCGGTCCTTAAGAGAGATTCATCTTCATAAACCTGATTAGCCATGACTTTTTTCTCTACTTTGCATGTTCTGCAAGGAAAATTGCTTGAAAAACTCTCAACAAATCCTAAAACACTATGCAAGCCTAAATTATCTCCTAAAATTAATGACAACTCAAAGTAAATTGTGCCCTTGAAATCTGGCAAATCAAAAACTATTCCATGCTTAAATAAATCATTAAACTGGTCAATCAGGGGCTGAAATATTATACGATTCCCAAATTCCACTCTGTCAGTGGAATGATAGAGTAAGACTAAAAATATGTTACCTAACAGAGAGGCACAATAGTACGGCAGGCAAGGAAGAGAAATGTATGCGGCTCCTAGTTTGTGCACACCACTATGACTACCCAAAGGGTTCAAAGTCTCGAAATCGTCAATTTGCAAAAATATGGGCATGACTATCTTATCTCCATGATTTTTCTGTCTCCAAAATGAACCATGCATATAATGCTCTATACTGTTTGACGTGTCATGAGCCATCAGTTTTTTCATAGCATCGATGGTCTCATGAAGTATGTTAGGCAACGAAAAAAATTTGTGCAACACATCTCTAATAGGTATTTTATGGGCTATGCACTCTACTGCTTGGTAATAAGTTTTACCTTTTTTTTTTACGTAATCAAATCGTCGCCCTACAGTATAAGGCTCAGGATTAACTAAAGTACCCTTACTTTCAAAGAACTGATGTCGTTTATAAGTTGAACTAAACATCTCTAGATCGGTTGTCAGTTTTGCTACGGCAGAGCTAGAAGTTACTGGTAACAGAGGTCTGATTGACATAGTGAACATGTTGTGAATACCGCTATAAACTGTATCTAGCACATTGTTCGGCAAATGGGGATTACTATACAGGGATGAGAAAAGTTGACCTAAACTGTCGCTTAGCGGCGGTGTGTTGTGTTTGCTATCACTCTGTATAGTACTATTATTTTCTTTAATTTGAAACTCGGTTGCGCTACACACATTATGTAATGGATCATTATTCACGGGAGAGGTCTCTTGTCCAATAGCAAAATCCTGTACACTTGAAGCCTGTTGTAACATAGAAGAATCTGAATGTTCTTTCAAATAATGACGCCTAAATGAATTGTAGAGTTGATAAGTTCTCCCACAATCCATGTTTGGACAAATATAACATTTACCTGGATGATAAAATGTAAAATGGGTTTTAAATTGCTTCATTTGGACAAAAGACCTTTTACATATTGCACACAGCACCATCGTGCCTGTTAGAAACAGAAGCAAGCAAATCTAGCATAGGAGTGCCTTCAGTGTCAAACTTGCTCTTCATTACATATATACTTCTTTGGATAAACATCCAGACTGGGGCACAATCTTTTGAATATGGTAAGTCTAATGCCCATAGAATCTTAAAAGTATTTGAAACAGCTTTACAAATGCTGGGAAACGTGTACCTGATGTCTTCAGAGATTATTAAATCATACTGCGTAACATCCTGCCAGCAAGCCCCAACAGCAACCAAATATGGAAGAACAGGCAATTTTTTTTCCTGCAATGTGGCCTTCCGTTCACTGAAGTGGCTTTGAAGGTCCGATGTAGATGGCACCAAGCTTAAAAACGCGTTGCTTACTTCTAATCTAGACGGGTTCCAGGGTTTTCTGACTCCTTTCACGGGAACAGTGTGCATTTGTTTCAGCAACAGGGGAACTGCCAGAAAAGTCGCAACATTCGCTTGTTCCTCCCCCGCTGCAAAAATAATTAATACTTAGTATGGTTAACGATTACTTAAGGTAAAGTTTCTATTGAGTAAAATTCGTCATCTCCTCTATCTATAGTACCTACTTCACTTCCAGCCGGGCTAGCACATGATTGGCGCGAGAGTATCTCGCCGTGACATAGACTACCCGTCCCCTTTAAATTCATACAGTTAGTAAAAGACGGGTAGTCTATCTCGCGGCGAGATACTGTCGCGTCAATCATGTGCTCGGCCTACAGGTGTCGTTAAAAAAATCTACCCTGTATATAATATGTTATTTTCATCACACTTGCTCGAAAAAGATCTAATATCATGCAGGTGTACTAAAGGACAAAGGCCTATATTGTTCCCGCAGGAGTTATGGATTGTGAAAAAAAGGTGTAACTCTCTAGGGAGTTACAGCTTTTTTTTTATTATGTCATAACTACTACTATTACTACTTAATATGAACCAAGTAGGTATACATGAGTTTTACTTTTAAAATACTGACGTTTATAATTAGATATTTCGGTTAATTAATTTAATAGCTGTTCAAAATAATATTCTTACACAATTTTCAATCGTGGCTGAATGCCGGATGGGTATGTGCCTTAGATGCCTAACTTGTCAAAAAATCACAAATGGCGGACGAATGTTTGAAATGTCACCGTATTTAAGAATTTTTTCGCATAAAATTTAGTTTTTTCTTCGCAAGTGTGATTCTGTGTTACTCCGGGAGTAAGAATATTAACAAACTCGAGCCCCTTGCAAGAACTTGAACGTTATGCTTAGGTACTTACTTCTATATAATCTATATGGCTGAACAAATAAAACGTATGTACCAGGGTGGTTCAACTTTATCTCAACTACAATTTTTATTCACATCATTTGAAAATGTGATTTATAAGTTATTAAGTAAAAAACCATTTTTATTTCAAATTTTTATGAATTTTTAGGTGAATTTAAAAAATCTACCTTTTGAAAAATTACAAAAAATAGAAATGAAATTGTTTTTTTTTACTTCAAAACTTATAAATCAAATGTTCAAATGGTGTGTAAACAGATACATAAATAAAAATCTAAATAATAAATACGCATCCTCTTGTAGTTAAAGTTACAAAATTGGGAATATTTTTTCAGCATAATGAGTGTAACAAAATAAAACAAAAGGTTTTTTAGAGCCACCCTAGTATGTACAGTGTATGCAATTTCGAAGCTCACTGTACATACTGTATTTACATATAGAGGCAATAAAGACACTATTTGACAAAAAAACGATAATATAACTTACAAGTTGCAAGATCCAAAACAGTTTGAATAGAAGTGTCAGGTCGTGTTAGCTGTTGAGCCTTCTCATCTAGTAATGATAGCAGGCGACCTTTCACTACCGGGAAATTTTCGTCGAACTTTCCTTCTATTTCAGGGTATATTTTGTCAAAGTCACTGGCCAGCTGAAAATAAACAGAAATCAAACATTTGTTATTCAAGTAGAGCTTAAAAGCTCTTTCACAAAATCAAAAATGTTGCTAGTCATCAATCATCATTCATAATCATACAACGAGAAATGTTGCTAGTGTATATATGAGTATTTAAAATGAAAATCAATAACCCGACTGCATAATAATAATATACCTATAATCTACTAGCCCGCGACTCCACCCGCCACAAATAGACACACTTTCGCATTTATAATATTAGTATGGATTTACTCGCAAAACTGAGACAAATGTAATGACACCTCATATGTTAAACTCCGCTAAATGGTTTAGGCAGTAGAGCGTGCCAAATAATTAAAGATACATACATACATACGCTTGAAAAACTTAACCTCCTTTCGGCAGTTGGGTATAAAAATAACTTAACACAAATTGATGACTTCTGCCTGGTGATGTCATGAAGTCTGGCATGATGACACTTGATTGATTAGTATTATTATTGACTCACCAATTCATAGCCCCAAGGACATTGCAGTGCTGGGAAGATGCTCAAATAACTAACATGGTCGCCTTCTTGCAGTGCAGCCATGCGTTCATGTAGACAACTGTTCCATTTTGTTTCTACCAATTCTCTCGGTGAAGAAGAGTGCTTCAACCACTGCACGGTATCTTTTTCAGAGTCTTGATTGGTACTTATTGTTTGAAAGGTGTCAGGAAAAGGTCTAACCCGTGCATTAGAAGATTTGACAGCAGATTTTTTTCTCTTGTTTTGGTCTCCGCTGCTGTCGCTGCTCTTGTCGCTATTACTGCTGTTACAACTTCTGCTGCGGCTGCGGATTTCTGCATTTAATTTTCTGCGTACGGTTATTAATCGGTTCACTATCAGGCCACTGGCCTGGATAGCTTTTCCATCAACAAGACGAAAAGGATTATAATATACCCCCTTTGTTTCACCTGGGAAAAGCTTTATAATTTCTGATGTCCACGTATCCCAGGTTTCTTTTCGTATTGGGTCAGTGTTTTCTTTCAATTTCCGCACCTCAGCCTCAACAATAAGGGCCGTCAGTATCTTTCGGTCACTAGACGATAATACTTTTTTATTGATTAGAGGTTTCCCAATACTGGATGTCTCTAAAATTTGTTTAAGATTTCCGCCAGTTATAGCCCCTATGAGTTTGCTTGCATCTATAAACTGTGTTATGTATAGACAATGGGGGTAGGTTTTGACATTTGGGTACAAAGTGGGGTAGTTGTGAAAAGTCAGTCTGTCAACGCGAACCTGACCCATGCCAGTGTCTGGACCCCTAAACTGTGAGTTATATTAGTGGCGACGAGAAAAACTAGGACAATAGTGTGCAATTACAGTGTAAAGTGTGTGATTTGAGTGAAAAACGCATAAAAGTAGGTATCACTGTGCAAAATGGGCATCAAGTTTGGGGAGTTTGATGTGGCGCTTGGCTGCTGGAAAAATTACATAGAGCGGTTTACTTTTTGTCTGCAGGCAGGTGATATTGAAGATGATAGTAAAAAGAAAGCTAATTTATTAGCTGTGTGTGGTTCCGACTTGTATGATCTGATTATATCACTGATAGCACCAACTCAAATAAGTGAGGTTACTTTTACAACAATTCTGGGTAAGTTGAACAATCATTTCCACCCGAAGCCAAATGAAATTATCCAGTCTTATAAATTTCATACTAAGTATCAAGAGGAGGGGGAAAAGATTAGGGATTTCATAGCACAATTGAGGAAATTGAGCATCGACTGTAACTTTACAGATTTGGATCGAACGCTGCGGGATCGTTTAGTGTGTGGTATAAGGGACAAAGAAGTACAGAAGAAGTTGTTACAACAGAGTACATTAACATTTGATCAAGCTTGTCAGATTGCTTTATCTCATGAGGCGGCAGGGATTGATTCAAGTATTATTGTTCCGGCTTCTTCTGGTCAAGTTTCTGGTGATTTAGAAGTACCAATGGAAGTAAATAAATTGACTAACAAAAGGAATGAAAGGCAGACAGAAAGGATGTCATGTGTGCGTTGTGGTAGACCCCATAGAGGCCCCTGCAGGTTTAGATGGACCAAATGTCATGGCTGTGGCAAGACGGGCCATATCGAGGCGGTTTGTGGTTTGAAGTTAAAAGGAAATAATACACCAAAATCTGATTTTAATGGATTATATGAAGAAATTGCAGTTAATAATATGAGACAAGATAGTGCAGTACCAGCATATATGATGGAAATAATGCTGAATGGAGTTAGAATAGATATGGAAGTAGACTCCGGGTGCGCTTTCAGTCTCATAAGTGAGCAGACCGCTAGGATAGTTTGGCAGGGCTCGCTCCCAGTATTTGATGATATTGGGGTTTCTTTAAAGACATGGACACAGAACAGACTATGTATAATGGGTAAAGTGACAGTTTTGGTTCAGAATAAGAAGATAAAGAAAAACTTATCCTTAGTTGTGGCTAAGGGCAACGGGCCAAGCTTGATCGGTCGGAATTGGTTCCGGGATTTAGGGATACATGTCCAAGGAGTAAATAGTTTAAAGGTTGACAGCGATAAAGTGGCCACAACACTAAATGGAATACAGAAACGCTATGTAGGAGTTTTTCAGGAAGGATTAGGGAAATATACGGGGCCTGTAGTGTGTATTAGGCCAAAAGAAGGAGCAAAGCCAGTATTTTTTAAGAGCAGACCGGTGCCGTTCGCAATAAAAGGCCGAATTTACGAAGAGTTGGATAGGCTAGAAGCCGAAGGCGTTTTGGAGGCGACGTCACATTCCGAATTCACATTATTCACACCTATAGTTCCAGTACTTAAGCAAGATGGCAAGGTACGTCTGTGCGGGGATTATAGGGCGTATAAATCGTCACAATTGATGTCCCATTCCTGAAAATCAAGTAAGCACTAAGTTACTAAAGAACTAGAAGTCACGTCATGTGGGTATTTACTATTTGGGCACAATCATAATATTTACATAAAATAAATACATAAAATAAATATTTGGAGACAATCTTATTCAGAAAATCAACCTAGTCCCAAACTAAACGTTATTTATTTATTTTAGACTTAAAAACAAAACATTCATATTGACTACATATGATAGAAATAGCTTACACTTTTAATCTTTTGGATAGTAAAAAACCGGCCAATTGCGAGTCGGACTCGAGCACCGAGGGTTCCGTACTTTTTAGTATTTGTTGTTATAGCGGCAACAGAAATACATCATCTGTGAAAATGTCAACTGTCTAGCTATCACGGTTCATGAGATACAGCCTGGTGACAGACAGACAGACGGACAGCGGAGTCTTAGTAATAGGGTCCCGTTTTTACCCTTTGGGTACGGAACCCTAAAAATATATGATTATAATTAAATGTATTATAAATTAGTCGGAGTAATTCGTATTAAATTGAAATAATTTGACCCAAAATAATAATGTACCTTAATATAATTATTCTGTGAAATGTATTTATTTCCTGGCCTACTTGTAATATGGGTACTAGTGACGATATAAATACTTATATAGTTAAATACATAGAAAACACCTAAGACTCAGGAACAAATACTCGTGATTATCACACAAATATTTGCCCTGACCGGGGATTGAACAGACAGTTGACTCCCTCTGCATAACAAAAACATGATCCACCTTAAATACAGAGTAAAGATAAATATTATTATAATTACCAATAATTCAGTTGATGTTGTAACAACAGAGGATGTACTAGATTTTTGGCTACTTGATGGAATCACAAAGGAGTCTTGCTTTTTAATTGGAGCTATAACTTGCTGTACATCTACATCCCTCGGATCTTTTGTAACTCCTCTCTATAAAATAAAATTAGGAGTGATTAATTTAACCATAATGCCCATTCACATTATTTTATTTATTTTTATTTATTTATCAAATGGCACTATTTAATTGTTAATGCTTAGTTTATTGATGAAAATACAAAAGTCGCTGTATGTATGCTTATAAGATTTGAGGAGTTCCCTCAATCCCTAAGAATCCATCATCAGACTTAACCTTGATAAAAAAATTCTTTATAAATCTTACTGGCTTAGTAAACATAACGAAGAGGACAAATCGTCAAAGTGAACTATGCATCGTTAAAGAGTTTCGTTTTGATCATCATCAGCAGTTCCACTTCATTAAATGTCAGTTTTTCTGAACGTGAATACTAGATTCATTAATGAAAATACAAAAATCGCTATATGTATGCCTATAAGATTCAAGAATTTTTCCCTGGATTCCTCATGGATCCCATCATCAAAACTGGGTTTTGACAAAAACGGGACCAACTTGGGACTATACACATTCAAACAAAAAAACAATTTTCCAAATCGGTTCACCAATGACGGAGTTATGACGTAACATACATACAAAAAAAAAATACGGTCGAATTGATAACCTCCTCCTTTTTTGAAGTCGGTTAAAAATTGATTCAAAGTAATGAAAACATCTAAATTTTGAATCAAGTAGGTATACGAAAAAATGAAACTGCTCACGCGTTCTCTCTCACGGTCTAACGCCATACGCAGTTTCCCTTTTTGAACTGCTGCCGGGGCCAATAACGACAACTCATGGTCGTTTGCGTTCAATAAAAAATCGAGATCCGCGCCTTGATCTATAAGCATAGAGATAAATAATAAGTACTGCATAAATTTAACCCACTACACTGCACTGTCATGGCGGTAACAATGCCGGCAATATTTTTGGAGATATATTTGTCCATGGGGCTTCAAAGTGCCATAATTTCATTGCAACGTGTATTTTCAATGATTTCAAGAAAAATAAGAAGTAAATGGCCATTTCGATGGAGATATAATGTCTACAACAATACATTCCTTTATTTGGGCAGTCGTGTAAAAAAAAATGGTCCAACATTGCAATTCAAAAATAACCTAAAAATAATTGTTTTAAATTCGATTTAAGAAATCTTCGACTTCGAATAGTTTATTAGGATGAAACAAATATCGATTAGCAACGACAAAGTCACATTACATTAACTACAATAGTAACTAGTTAGAACTATGTAAATACAAATTATAACTTACCGTTTAGCGATCCAAAAAGGTGTATCAAATCACAGTTGAACAGAAACACACTTAAGTCGTCCATCCTTTATATTTACTATTTACCTATAACTGTCTTTAACTTTAAAGAAACAATTTCCTTATATTTTTAACAACGTGAAGGTTCGTTGTTTGAAAAGACAATAATAATCACTATATAAATACGTTCCGTTGTTAGCGATTTGTCACGCATCCTAACCGTACGAATGTTGCCAGCGAAATGAACGATTCTTTTGTCAATTTTGCAAAGGACTAGTCAACATCACTATTTTAACAAAGTTCACATTGTGTTTCTAGCAATGCTTATATTATTTCGCAATGTAAAAGTTGTGAAATTATCAACTTGAGAAATTTTTCCCTTGTAAATTCCGCAATTCTAACATTGCGACTTGAGCAATCAAATACCTTTCTTAGAATTCCGTTTTTAGGGTAAAGGCATTAGTAAGTAGGTACTAAGTACAAATAATAATAATTAAGTACGTTGTTCCTTATAAAAAACTGCAAACCTGGAGAGTGGAGTCGTAGCACGGTACGCTTATCACCATGCCTGTCACGTTCTAACAAGTATGTGAGTGCGAAAGTGACGGACTTAGTGATAGGGGAAACCATGCTGCGCGGGCTCTAGATTACTATACTATTGCTGCAGTTGACAATTACTGCAGGAAATGTCAAAAAGGTAATTTTATAGCAAAAGTACCTATATCAACTTTGACATTTTTGGCAGTAATGTAGTCGGCAGCATTACTGCAGCAGTATAACAGCGCGACATTGCTGCCGTCTGCATTACTGCCGCAAATATTAAAATTCAGTGCTGACACATCGTTTTTGATATATGCGGCAGTAATGCAGTCGGCAGTATTGTCGTGCTGTCGTGCGTGTCGAAAAACTACCTTAGTTTATACCGAAAGAACCGTGCTGGCGAAAGAAAAGTTTGTGATTCAGCGAAAAGTACGGGAGGCCATTGAAATTAGTCGTCATCCGAATTTTAACCGTGATTGTGGTTGGTCAGTGCCTCCGAGCTGGAAAACTGTTTTGGACACTAGGTCAGTGATGTACAGTGTGGACGACCCATTAGCAATAAGTAACGTAGTGAGTGTTGTGTGCAACCCATCATTTGACAATAATGTTGTAAACGAGAGTAGTTTCTCGCCCCCCTCTGCTACCACCGGCGCCCGCGCACAGATTAATAAATAGTTACTACGTGCCCGCGTCAAGTCATCGGGCTTAACTCACCATACCCTTTGCCAGACGAAACCCTTTGTTTTGCTTTTAAAAACCCTTATATAAAGCTACCACACTTGAGTAATCGGTAGCCCAAATACCCTTACAAAACCCTTATCATCCGCTCACCAACACCTTGCATATTGCTTATAAGGGTTAGCCTTATAAAGGGCTTCCCTTTTAGCATATAAGCGTGCTAATTTAAGTCGTCTACCTTGTTCATAAAGCACACATTACTTCGAATCCGAGCGATCGTTGGCGGCGACGGCGGCGTTCTTTGACTAGGCGCGTATTTTCTTTTCTTTTCATACACTACCATAGATATATACTAATCCTGTCTCTTTCACGCAAAGGGAAACCTTTATAAAAAGCGCTTAAAGATAAGGGTAACCCTTATTAAGAGCTAGCCTTATTTTTGGTTAGCTTTTCGGTAAGGGTTAGTCAAAGGTAAGGGTATGAATGGGCTTGCAGTTTAAAAGGGAAAGTCTTTCAATGTGTTAGCCGTGTTTAAGTGTCGCCCATTGAAAGAGTTTTATCGCGGAAAGGGTTGTCCGGTCCCCTGCGCCGGTCCGTCACCGTCAACGCAAGCTCCTGATGACACTCCTCGGTACGAAGTTAAACATGTCGAGCGTTTTTCGACTTAAAATACGTGAGTAACCCATTTTTAGGTTCCGTACCTCAAATGGAAAAAACTGAACCCTTATAGGATCACTCGTGCGTCTGTTTGTCCGTCTGTCACAATTTCCGTCTGAAACTACTAGACCAATTAAGTTAAAATTTGGTACACATATGTGAGTTTGTGACCCAAAGACGGACATGTAACGTAAACAAATGATTTTTAAACATGGGGCCACTTTTGGGGGAGTAAATGAGAAAATTAAAAAATTAAGTTTTTCAGACTATATATGTTAGCACAATCGTATTAAGTCTCACCTTGAAATTCTTCCAAAGATATGAAATTTAGTGTGTATGTTAATTAAAGGTCTCTTTTTGATGTCCACACTATTTGACATTTGGGGACCTCGAGGAATCGCAGCCATCTTGGAAAATGTGTACCATCCTAGAGAAATTTGCGTTTTACTCTAAATATACGTTCTCTATGAAAATATGGTGTAAAGCAACATTAAAGCTTATTAAATTCTACACAAAAAAGTCTCACATAACTTTGCGGAAAAAATACATCTTGTTATAGAAAATAATAGTTGAATCCAGATTTAGCGCTTATACCCTTTCAGGGGATATTCTCTTAATATGAAACTTGGAGGAATATGAATTCCACTTTTGTTTATACATTTGTACACGTTCTACTCCAATATCAACATTTTACTCGACTGCGACTTAAACAGAAAGTATAGGGTTTATGGGTTTAAATACTGAAAATCAGTGCACCCTGTAGATCAGGATACTGGACGGATTTAAAAAAATGACATATCGGTAGATTCCTCTTGCCCTTCACAACCTGTTTACACCTGTTTTATTAAAGAAAAATTAATACAGCCGCCTTGAATAGCCGCCGAATAGTAAATCATGTTTTTACTTCTAGCGCCTAAACTATTGAGTGGATTTCAATCAAATAGACATCAGTAGATCCATAATTAGTACACGAGTGCTATGCAATACAAATTTACTAAAATAAGTGGAGGAAAAATGTGTAAAACTTAAAAATGTGACTACAAAAACAGATTTTAGGTCTTAAATGGGGTTTAAACAATAGTGACAGTAATGAAATTTGACACCTACAATTTCAGGGATCCCTGTTTGCGTGTCATAAAATTGGAGCTTCGGGTCCACGGGGATCAAACGCCATCTTGAAAAGTCTTTTTTGGTTTTTCTTTTTTTCTCGGAATATCTGGGTTTAATGTGAATACTGTGTATGGCGAAACGAAAGCTTGTTAAATTCCACATTAAAAAGTTATACAACACCATGTCCCAAAATCGAAGCCTTTTTTTAGAAATTACCAATTTTTGGAACACAAACACATTATCTACCCAACCACGAAAAAAAAGTGTGTGGAAACTTGTAAGCTTCCCTTGTAACTTGTAAGCCCTATTTGATAGTTTGTATGGAGATCAAACCTTTTTTTGAGTACAGGACTAAGAGTCTTTGTATAAAGGCATATTATTAGAATACAAGAAAAGTAATTTAAGCGTTTTTAAAATAGTGTTTTTTTTAAATAGTGGACTTGAAAATCTGAGTGTTGAGAGGGTTTATATCGAGAACAATTTTTTTCAGCTAGGGGCTTGAAACTTTGTACTTTGTGAAAGACAAATTTCATGCGCTGTATAATTATTAACAAATGATTTACCGTCCCTACTGATATCTTTTGCTGCATAATGTTCTATGCTCATTTAAAATATATAACCACCAACATACAAATCCACGCGTACGAAGTCGCGGGCAACAGCTAGTATATTTAATATGTCTTAACCGTTTCAACGCCAAGCAGCGAAGTAATTCGACGTGACTCAGACCAGACGCCAAGCAATAAACCAAATGTATGGTTTTCTAATAGGAGCAAATGTCGTGGCGTCAGTGGTACGACTTTCCGCTGACGTGATTTTCCGTCTTTGGCGGTGAAAAGGTTAAAACAAAAACCTATTATTGGATTATTTACCCTTGTAACACCTGCAAACATTGTAAATCTTAGCTGTATCTTTAGCCGTGTAGATTCCACAGAGTTATATTTTGTTATTTTGACAAAAGCTCTTGAAGTTGCTAATATCACAAAGTAAAAAACAATGTGGCGGCCAACATTGCGAACCGCACAAAACTTAACTGTGAAGATTTCGCAGAGTTATTCTTTGTTATTTTGACAAAGGTCCTCAAAGTTGCTAACATTACAAGGTTTAAATCAATGTGGTTGTGAACACTGTCAACCTCCAGACTTTAGCCGTGTAGATTCCGCAGAGTTCTATTTTGTTATTTTGACAAAAGCTCTTGAAGTTGCTAATATCACAAAGTAAAAAACAATGTGGCGGCCAACATTGCGAACCGCACAAAACTTAACTGTGAAGATTTCGCAGAGTTATTCTTTGTTATTTTGACAAAGGTCCTCAAAGTTGCTAACATTACAAGGTTTAAATCAATGTGGTTGTGAACACTGTCAACCTCCAGACTTTAGCCGTGTAGATTCCGCAGAGTTCTATTTTGTTATTTTGACAAAAGCTCTTGAAGTTGCTAATATCACAAAGTAAAAAACAATGTGGCGGCCAACATTGCGAACCGCACAAAACTTAACTGTGAAGATTTCGCAGAGTTATTCTTTGTTATTTTGACAAAGGTCCTCAAAGTTGCTAACATTACAAGGTTTAAATCAATGTGGTTGTGAACACTGTCAACCCTCAAACTTTATTTGTGTAGATTCCGCAGAGTTCTATTTTGTTATTTTGACAAAGGCGCTTAAAATTGGTAATGTCACAAAGTAAAAAACAATGTGGCGGCCAACATTGCGAACCGCACAAAACTTAACTGTGAAAATTTCGCAGAGTTATTCTTTGTTATTTTGACAAAGGTCCTCAAAGTTGCTAACATTACAAGGTTTAAATCAATGTGGTTGTGAACACTGTCATCCCCCAAACTTTAGCCGTGTAGATTCAGCAGAGTTCTATTTTGTTATTTTGGCAAAGGCTCTTGAAGTTGCTAATGTCACAAAGTAAAAAACAATGTCGCGGCCAACATTGCGAACCGCACAAAACTTAACTGTGAAGATTTCACAGAGTTATTCTTTGTTATTTTGACAAGGGTCCTCAAAGTTGCTAACATTACAAGGTTTAAATCCATGTGGTTGTGAACACTGTCAACCCCCAAACTTTAGCCGTGTAGATTCCGCAGAGTTCTATTTTGTTATATTGACAAAGGCTCTTGAAATTGGTAATGTCACAAAGTAAAAAACAATGTGGCGGCCAACATTGCGAACCTCACAAAACTTTACTGTGAAGATTTCGCAGAGTTATTCTTTGTTATTTTGACAAAGGTTCTCAAAGTTGCTAACATTACAAGGTTTAAATCAATGTGGTTGTGAACACTGTCAACCCCCAAACTTTAGCCGTGTAGATTCAGCAGAGTTCTATTTTGTTATTTTGACAAAGGCTCTTGAAGTTGCTAATGTCACAAAGTAAAAAACAATCTGGCGGCCAACATTGCGAACCTCACAAAACTTTACTGTGAAGATTTCGCAGAGTTATTCTTTGTTATTTTGACAAAGGTTCTCAAAGTTGCTAACATTACAAGGTTTAAATCAATGTGGTTGTGAACACTGTCAACCCCCAAACTTTAGCCGTGTAGATTCCGCAGAGTTCTGTTTTGTTATTTTGACAAAGGCTCTTGAAGTTGATATTGTCACAAAGTAAAAAACAATGTGTCGGCGAACATTGCGAACCGCACAAACTTTAACTGTGAAGATTTCGCAGAGTTATCTTTTGTTATTTTGACAAAGGTCCTCAAAGTTGCTAAAACCACAACTCACAAATCACACGTTGTGCAATGAGCAAAGCCAAACTATGTTAAATTCGCATTTTTAACTATGCTATTATGACAAGGCATCGAAAAATTGATAGTTTAACAACATTTTTATTGTTAGTTTCGCAATAATTGCGTTTCGCAAAAAAAAAGTTGCTGCGCTAGCAAAGGCTAGGTTGTCAATGTCCCAAAGTAGTTTTGTGTTTTTATCAATAATTCGTTCGCAACGTAAAACTGCAGCCTTGTCTCCGGATTTTTCTCTGAGTGTACTCCAGTTCGAGGAATAATAATAATAACATTAGTGATTAGCGTAATTAATTAATTTTATTCGAGCAATCGGCCCCTGTTATTGTGCAACGTAACCTTTAGTAGGGATACAACTAAGCCTTTTACTAAAATCAAATGTGACTATTCAAGCAAAAGGTACATTGTGGACGAAATTTGCTTGTATCTAAGCAAATTTCGTTGCTTGTATCTTTATACTAATATCTCCATGGTAAGCGTCAATTTGGTACATTTTGCTTGAAAACGATACAAATATAGGTAGGTAAAGGTACGGAAAACAAATAGTTTTAAAATAAATAGAATTAGGGTAACAATATTATATCATACATTGATCTTTTAGCAATAGCAATACCTATAGCAGAAATCATCAAATCATAATTTGTGCCATTCTCAATCAAAGGGTACTTATTGTCGGTTGTCAATAAGGCGCTATTTCCATATGGCTTTAATTTGAAATCATCCTCGACAACCGAAAATGTGGTACCTTTTGAAAAAACGTCACATTTACTCCAACTTCATGCTTACTTCTGCGGTGTTCATTTTCGTGTTAAAAATAGCCCAAAAACCAAAATTTGACCGTAGTTCAATTCTATGTCAAAGTGACGCATACATTATTATTTCTGTGCTTATTATACCTTAACTTAGTGAAATCGGTCACTTCATGCATTGAAAAAACAATGGCTTTGGTGACTCTTTGCATTAATACGATCACGTTAGGTCCCTAGATCTACAAATATACATTTAGTCT